>NW_027459295.1:62500-65000 GCF_050624435.1 Tenrec ecaudatus | reverse complement strand
CTAACGCTAACCCTAACCCTAACGCTAACCCTAACCCTAACCCTAACCCTAACCCTAAAGCTAACCCTAACCCTAACCCTAAACCTAACTCTAACCCTAACCCTAACCCTAACCCTAACCCTAACCTTAACGCTAACCCTAAACCTAAACCTAAACCTAACCCTAACCCTTACGCTAATCCTAACCCTAAACCTAACCCTAACCATAACACTAACCCTAAAGCTAACGCTAACCCTAAACCTAACCCTAACCCTAACCCTAACACTAACCCTAACCCTAGTACTAACCCTAACGCTAACCCTAACCCTAACCCTAACCCTAACGCTAACGCTAACCCTAACCCTAACGCTAACGCTAACCCTAACCATAACCCTAACGCTAACCCTAACCCTAACCCTAACCCTAACCCTAACCCTAAACCTAACGCTATCTCTAACCCTAACCCTAACGCTAACCCTAACCCTAACCCTAACCCTAACCCTAACCCTAACCCTAACGCTATCTCTAACCCTAACCCTAACGCTAACCCTAACCCTAAACCTAACCCTAACCCTAACCCTAACGCTAACGCTAACCCTAAACCTAACCCTAACCCTAACTGTAACCCTAAACCTAACCCTAACCCTAACCCTAACCCTTACCCTAAACCTAACGCTAACCCTAACCCTAACCCTAACCCTAACCCTTACGCTAACCCTAACCCTAACCCTAACCCTAAACCTAACCCTAAACCTAACCCTAACGCTAACGCTAACCCTACCCTTACCATAACCCTAACCCTAACCATAACCCTAAGGCTAAACTTAACCCTAATCCTAACCCTAACCCTAACCCTAACCCTAACCCTAACCCTAACCCTAACGCTAACCCTAACCCTAACCCTAACCCTAACACTAACCCTAACCGTAACCCTATCCCTAACGTTAACGCTAACCCTAACCATAACACTAATGCTAACCCTAATCCTAACACTAACACTAACCCAAACCCTAACCCTAACGCTAACGCTAACCCTAACCCTAACGCTAACGCTAACGCTAACCCTAACGCTAACCCTAACCGTAACCCTAACCCTAACCCTAACGCTAACGCAAACGCTAACCCTAGCCCTAACGCTAACGCTAACCCTAACCCTAACCCTAACGCTAACCCTAACCCTAACCCTAACGCTAACCCTAACCCTAACCCTAACACTAACCCTAACGGTAACCCTAACCCTAACCCTAACCCTAACGCTAACGCTAACCCTAACCCTAACGCTAACCCTAACGCTAACCCTAACCCTAACCCTAACACTAACCCAAACCCTAACCCTAACGCTAACGCTAACCCTAACCCTAACCCTAACGCTAACGCTAACCCTAACCCTAACGCTAACCCTAACCGTAAACCTCACCCTAACCCTAACCCTAACCCTAACGCTAACGATAACCCTAACCCTAACCCTAACCCTAACCCTAAAGCAAACCCTAACCCCAACCCAAACCCTAATGCTAACCCTAACCCTAACCCTATCCCTAACACTAACCCTAACCGTAACCCTAACGCTAACCCTAACCCTAACCCTAACCCTAACGCTAACCCTAACCCTAACGCTAACCCTAACCCTAACCCTAACCCTATCCCTAACCCTAAAGCTAACCCTAATCCTAACCATAACCCGAACCCTAACCCTAACACTAACCCTAATGGTAACCCTAACGCTAACCCTAACCCTTAACCTAAACCTAACGCTAACCCTAACCCTAACGCTAACCCTAACCCTAAACCTAACCTTAACCCTAACCCTAACCCTAACGCTAAACATAACCCTAATCCTAACCATAACCCTAACCCTAAAGCTAACCCTAACCGTAACCCTAACCCTAACCCTAACCCTAAACCTAACGCTAACGCTAAACCTAACCCTAACCCTAACCCTAACCCTAACCCTGACGCTATCCCTAACCCTAACCCTAACCCTAACCCTAACGCTAACACTAAACCTAACCCTAACCCTAACCCTAACCCTAACCCTAACCCTAACCCTAACGCTAACCCTAACCCTAACCCTAACCCTAACCCTAACCCTAACGCTAACGCTAACCCTAACCTTAACCCTAACCCTAAACCTAACCCTAATGCTAACCCTAACCCTAACCCTAACGCTAACGCTAACCCTAACCCTAAAGCTAACCCTAACCCTAACCCTAACCCTAAAGCTAACCCTAACCCTAACCCTAAACCTAACTCTAACCCTAACCCTAACCCTAACCCTAACCCTAACCCTAACCTTAACGCTAACCCTAAACCTAAACCTAAACCTAACCCTAACCCTTACGCTAATCCTAAACCTAAACCTAACCCTAACCATAACACTAACCCTAAAGCTAACGCTAACCCTAAACCTAACCCTAACCCTAACCCTAACACTAACCCTAACCCTAGTCCTAACCCTAACGCTAACCCTAACCCTAACCCTAACCCTAACGCTAACGCTAACCCTAACCCTAACGCTAAC
>NW_027459295.1:52500-60000 GCF_050624435.1 Tenrec ecaudatus | reverse complement strand
AACCTAAACCTAACGCTAACCCTAACCCTAACGCTAACCCTAACCCTAAACCTAACCTTAACCCTAACCCTAACCCTAACGCTAAACATAACCCTAATCCTAACCATAACCCTAACCCTAAAGCTAACCCTAACCCTAACCCTAACCCTAACCCTAAACCTAACGCTAACGCTAAACCTAACCCTAACCCTAACCCTAACCCTAACCCTGACGCTATCCCTAACCCTAACCCTAACCCTAACGCTAACCCTAACCCTAACCCTAACCCTAACCCTAACCCTAACGCTAACGCTAACCCTAACCTTAACCCTAACCCTAAACCTAACCCTAATGCTAACCCTAACCCTAACCCTAACGCTAACGCTAACCCTAACCCTAACGCTAACCCTAACCCTAACCCTAACCCTAACCCTAAAGCTAACCCTAACCCTAACCCTAACCCTAACCCTAACCCTAACCCTAACCTTAACGCTAACCCTAAACCTAAACCTAAACCTAACCCTAACCCTTACGCTAATCCTAACCCTAAACCTAACCCTAACCATAACACTAACCCTAAAGCTAACGCTAACCCTAAACCTAACCCTAACCCTAACCCTAACACTAACCCTAACCCTAGTCCTAACCCTAACGCTAACCCTAACCCTAACCCTAACCCTAACGCTAACGCTAACTCTAACGCTAACGCTAACCCTAACCATAACCCTAACGCTAACCCTAACCCTAACCCTAACCCTAACCCTAACCCTAACGCTATCTCTAACCCTAACCCTAACGCTAACCCTAACCCTAACCCTAACCCTAACCCTAACCCTAACACTAACGCTATCTCTAACCCTAACCCTAACGCTAACCCTAACCCTAAACCTAACCCTAACCCTAACCCTAACGCTAACGCTAACCCTAAACCTAGCCCTAACCCTAACTGTAACCCTAAACCTAACCCTAACCCTAACCCTAACCCTTACCCTAAACCTAACGCTAACCCTAACCCTAACCCTAACCCTAACCCTTACGCTAACCCTAACCCTAACCCTAACCCTAAACCTAACCCTAAACCTAACCCTAACGCTAACGCTAACCCTACCCTTACCATAACCCTAACCCTAACCATAACCCTAAGGCTAACCCTAACCCTAATCCTAACCCTAACCCTAACCCTAACCTTAACCCTAACCCTAACGCTAACCCTAACCCTAACCCTAACCCTAACCCTAACCCTATCCCTAACGTTAACGCTAACCCTAACCATAACACTAATGCTAACCCTAACCCTAACACTAACACTAACCCAAACCCTAACCCTAACGCTAACGCTAACCCTAACCCTAACGCTAACGCTAATGCTAACCCTAACGCTAACCCTAACCGTAACCCTAACCCTAACCCTAACGCTAACGCAAACGCTAACCCTAGCCCTAACGCTAACGCTAACCCTAACCCTAACCCTAACGCTAACCCTAACCCTAACCCTAACCCTAACGCTAACCCTAAACCTAACCCTAACGGTAACCCTAACCCTAACCCTAACCCTAACGCTAACGCTAACGCTAACCCTAACCCTAACGCTAACCCTAACTTTAACCCTAACCCTAACCCTAACGCTAACCCTAACCCTAACCCTAACGCTAACCCTAACCCTAACACTAACCCTAACCCTAACCCTAAACCTAACCCTAACCCTAACCCTAACCCTAACCCTAAACCTAACGCTAACCCTAACCCTAACCCTAACCCTAATCCTAAACCTAACCCTAACGCTAACCCTAACCCTAACCCTAACCGTAACCGTAACCCTAACCCTAAAGCTAATGCAACCCTAACCCTAACCCTAACCCTAACCCTAACCTTAACCCTAACCCTAAACCTAACCCTTACGCTAACCCTAACCCTAACCCTAACCCTAACCCTAACACTAACCCTAACCCTAATGCTAACGCTAACCCTACCCTTAACATAACGCTAACCCTAACCCTAAACCTAACCCTAACGCTAACCCTAACCCTAACCCTAACCCTAACCCTAACGCTAAACCTAACCCTAACCCTAAACCTAACGCTAACCCTAACCCTAACCCTAACCCTAACCCTAACCATAACACTAACCCTAACCCTAACCCTATCCCTAACGTTAACGCTAACCCTAACCCTAACACTAACGCGAACCCTAACCCTAACCCTAACACAAACCCTAACCCTAACACAAACCCTAACCCTTACCCTAATGCTAACGCTAACCCTAACGTAAGCCCTAACCGTAACCCTAACCCTAACCCTAACCCTAACCCTAACGCTAACGCTAACCCTAACCCTAACCCTAACCCTAACCCTAACCCTAACCCTGACGATGAACCTAACCCTAACCATAACCCTAACCCTAACCCTAACCCTAAACCTAACCCTAACCCTAACGCTAAACCTAACCCTAACCCTAAACCTAACCCTAACCCTAACGCTAACCCTAACCCTAAACCTAACCCTAACCCTAACCCTAACCCTAACCCTAGCCCTAACGCTAATGCTAACCCTAACCCTAACCCTAACCCTAAAGCTAACCCTAACCCTAACCCTAACCCTAACCCTAACCCTAACCCTAACCCTAACCCTAACACTAACCCTAACTCTAACCCTAACCCTAACCCTAAAGCTAACCCTAACCCTAACCCTAAACCTAACCCTAAACCTAACCCTAACCCTAACGCTAACCCTAACTCTAACCCTAACCCTAACCCTAAAGCTAACCCTAACCCTAACCTTAAACCTAACCCTAAACCTAACCCTAACCCTAACCCTAACCCTAACGCTAACCCTAACCCTAAACCTAACCCTAACCCTAACACTAACCCTAACGCTAACGCTAACCCTAAACCTAACCCAAACCCTAACCCTAACCCTAATTCTAACGCTAACCCTAGACCTAACCCTAACGCAACCTAAACCTAACCCTAACCCTAACGTAATGCTAACCCTAACCCTAACCCTAACCCTAACGCTAACCCTAACCCTAACCCTAACGCTAACCCTAACCCTAACCCTAACCCTAACCCTAACGCTATCTCTAACCCTAACCCTAACGCTAACCCTAACTCTAAACCTAAACCTAACCCTAACCCTAACACTAACGCTAACCCTAACCCTAACCCTAACCATAACCCTAACCCTAACACTAACCCTAACCCTAACGCTAAACCTAACCCTAACCCTAAACCTAACGCTAACCCTAACCCTAACCCTAACCCTAAACCTAACTCTAACCCTAACCCTAACCATAACACTAACCCTAACCCTAACCCTATCCCTAACGTTAACGCTAACCCTAACCCTAACACTAACGCGAACCCTAACCCTAACCCTAACACAAACCCTAACCCTTACCCTAATGCTAACGCTAACCCTAACGCTAGCCCTAACCGTAACCCTAACCCTAACCCTAACCCTAACGCTAACGCTAACCCTAACCCTAACCCTAACCCTAACCCTAACCCTAACCCTAACCCTGACGATGAACCTAACCGTAACCATAACCCTAACCCTAAACCTAACCCTAACCCTAACCCTAACGCTAAACCTAACCCTAACCCTAAACCTAACCCTAACCCTAACGCTAACCCTAACCCTAAACCTAACCCTAACCCTAACCCTAACCCTAACCCTAGCCCTAACGCTAATGCTAACCCTAACCCTAACCCTAACCCTAAAGCTAACCCTAACCCTAACCCTAACCCTAACCCTAACCCTAACACTAATGCTAACCCTAACCCTAACGCTAACCCTAACTCTAACCCTAACCCTAACCCTAAAGCTAACCCTAACCCTAACCCTAAACCTAACCCTAAACCTAACCCTAACCCTAACGCTAACCCTAACTCTAACCCTAACCCTAACCCTAAAGCTAACCCTAACCCTAACCCTAAACCTAACCCTAAACCTAACCCTAACGCTAACCCTAACCCTAACCCTAACGCTAACCCTAACCCTAAACCTAACCCTAACCCTAACACTAACCCAAACCCTAACCCTAACGCTAACGCTAACCCTAACCCTAACCCTAACGCTAACGCTAACCCTAACCCTAACGCTAACGCTAACCCTACCCTAACCATAACCCTCACCCTAACCCTAACCCTAACGCCAGCCCTAACCCTAATCCTAACCCTAAACCTAACCCTAACCCTAACGCTAACCCTAACTCTAACCCTAACCCTAACCCTATCCCTAACGTTAACGCTAACCCTAACCCTAACACTAACGCTAACCCTAACCCTAACCCTAACACTAACCCAAACCCTAACCCTAACGCTAACGCTAACCCTAACCCTAACCCTAACGCTAACGCTAACCCTAACCCTAACGCTAACCCTAACCGTAAACCTCACCCTAACCCTAACCCTAACCCTAACGCTAACGCTTACCCTAACCCTAACCCTAACCCTAACCCTAACCCTAAAGCAAACCCTAACCCCAACCCAAACCCTAATGCTAACCCTAACCCTAACCCTATCCCTAACAGTAACCCTAACGCTAACCCTAATCCTAACCCTAACCCTAACGCTAACCCTAACCCTAACGCTAACCCTAACACTAACCCTAACCCTATACCTAACCCTAACGCTAACCCTAACCCTTAACCTAAACCTAACGCTAACCCTAACCCTAACGCTAACCCTAACCCTAAACCTAACCTTAACCCTAACCCTAACCCTAACGCTAAACATAACCCTAATCCTAACCATAACCCTAACCCTAAAGCTAACCCTAACCGTAACCCTAACCCTAACCCTAACCCTAAACCTAAACCTAACGCTAACGCTAACCCTAACCCTAACCCTAACCCTAACCCTAACCCTGACGCTATCCCTAACCCTAACCCTAACCCTAACCCTAACGCTAACACTAAACCTAACCCTAACCCTAACCCTAAACCTAACCCTAACGCTAACCCTAACCCTAACCCTAACCCTAACCCTAACCCTAACCCTAACCCTAACGCTAACGCTAACCCTAACCTTAACCCTAACCCTAAACCTAACCCTAATGCTAACCCTAGCCCTAACCCTAACGCTAACGCTAACCCTAACCCTAACGCTAACCCTAACCCTAACCCTAACCCTAACCCTAAAGCTAACCCTAACACTAACCCTAAACCTAACTCTAATCCGAACCCTAACCCTAACCCTAACCCTAACCTTAACGCTAACCCTAAACCTAAACCTAAACCTAAACCTAACCCTTACGCTAATCCTAATCCTAACCCTAACCCTAACCATAACACTAACCCTAAAGCTAACGCTAACCCTAAACCTAACCCTAACCCTAACCCTAACACTAACCCTAACCCTAGTCCTAACCCTAACGCTAACCCTAACCCTAACCCTAACCCTAACGCTAACGCTAACCCTAACCCTAACGCTAACGCTAACCCTAACCATAACCCTAACGCTAACCCTAACCCTAACCCTAACCCTAACCCTAACCCTAACGCTATCTCTAACCCTAACCCTAACGCTAACCCTAACCCTAACCCTAACCCTAACCCTAACCCTAACCCTAACGCTATCTCTAACCCTAACCCTAACGCTAACCCTAACCCTAAACCTAACCCTAACCCTAACCCTAACGCTAACGCTAACCCTAAACCTAACCCTAACCCTAACTGTAACCCTAAACCTAACCCTAACCCTAACCCTAACCCTTACCCTAAACCTAACGCTAACCCTAACCCTAACCCTAACCCTAACCCTTACGCTAACCCTAACCCTAACCCTAACCCTAACCCTAAACCTAACCCTAAACCTAACCCTAACGCTAACGCTAACCCTACCCTTACCATAACCCTAACCCTAACCATAACCCTAAGGCTAACCCTAACCCTAATCCTAACCCTAACCCTAACCCTAACCCTAACCCTAACCCTAACCCTAACGCTAACCCTAACCCTAACCCTAACCCTAACCCTAACCCTAACCCTAACCCTAACCCTAACCCTAACCCTATCCCTAACGTTAACGCTAACCCTAACCATAACACTAATGCTAACCCTAACCCTAACACTAACACTAACCCAAACCCTAACCCTAACGCTAACGCTAACCCTAACCCTAACGCTAACGCTAACGCTAACCCTAACGCTAACCCTAACCGTAACCCTAACCCTAACCCTAACGCTAACGCAAACGCTAACCCTAGCCCTAACGCTAACGCTAACCCTAACCCTAACCCTAACGCTAACCCTAACCCTAACCCTAACCCTAACGCTAACCCTAACCCTAACCCTAACCCTAACCCTAACGGTAACCCTAACCCTAACCCTAACCCTAACGCTAACGCTAACCCTAACCCTAACGCTAACCCTAACCCTAACCCTAACCCTAACGCTAACCCTAACCCTAACGCTAACCCTAACCCTAACACTAACCCTAACCCTAACCCTAAACCTAACCCTAACCCTAACCCTAACCCTAACCCTAACCCTAAACCTAACGCTAACCCTAACCCTAACCCTAACCCTAATCCTAAACCTAACCCTAACGCTAACCCTAACCCTAACCCTAACCGTAACCGTAACCGTAACCCTAACCCTAACCCTAACGCTAATGCAACCCTAACCCTAACCCTAACCCTAACCCTAACCCTAACCCTAACCCTAACCTTAACCCTAACCCTAAACCTAACCCTTACGCTAACCCTAACCCTAACCCTAACCCTAACCCTAACCCTAACCCTAACCCTAATGCTAACGCTAACCCTACCCTAAACATAACGCTAACCCTAACCCTAAACCTAACCCTAACGCTAACCCTAACCCTAACCATAACCCTAACCCTAACCCTAAACCTAACCCTAACCCTAACCCTAACCCTAACCCTAACGCTAAACCTAACCCTAACCCTAAACCTAACGCTAACCCCAACCCTAACCCTAACCCTAACCCTAACTCTAACCCTAACCCTAACCATAACACTAACCCTAACCCTAACCCTATCCCTAACGTTAACGCTAACCCTAACCCTAACACTAACGCGAACCCTAACCCTAACCCTAACACAAACCCTAACCCTTACCCTAATGCTAACGCTAACCCTAACGCTAGTCCTAACCGTAACCCTAACCCTAACCCTAACCCTAACCCTAACCCTAACGCTAACGCTAACCCTAACCCTAACCCTAACCCTAACCCTAACCCTAACCCTGACGATGAACCTAACCCTAACCATAACCCTAACCCTAACCCTAACCCTAACCCTAACGCTAAACCTAACCCTAACCCTAAACCTAACCCTAACCCTAACGCTAACCCTAACCCTAAACCTAACCCTAACCCTAACCCTAACCCTAACCCTAGCCCTAACGCTAATGCTAACCCTAACCCTAACCCTAACCCTAAAGCTAACCCTAACCCTAACCCTAACCCTAACCCTAACCCTAACCCTAACCCTAACACTAATGCTAACCCTAACCCTAACGCTAACCCTAACTCTAACCCTAACCCTAACCCTAAAGC
>NW_027459295.1:45000-47500 GCF_050624435.1 Tenrec ecaudatus | reverse complement strand
AACCGTAACCCTAACACTAACCCTAACCCTAACCCTAACGCTAACACTAACCCTAACCCTAACGCTAACGCTAAACCTTACGCTTGCCCTAACCGTAACCTTAACCCTAACCCTAACCCTAACAATAACCCTAACCCTTAACCATAACCCTAACGCTAACGCTAACGCTATACCTAACCCTAACCCTAACGCTAACGCTAAACCTAACCCTAACCCTAACCCTAACCCTAACCCTAACCCTAACCCTAACGGTAATCCTAACCGTAACCCTAACCCTAACACTAACACTAACGCTAATGCTAACCCTAACCCTAACCCTAACCCTAATGCTAACCCTAACCCTAACCCTAACCCTAACCCTAACCCTAACCCCAACGCTAACCCTAACCCTAACTCTAACCCTAACGCTAACGCTAACCCTAACACTAACGCTACACCTAACCCTAACCCTAACCCTAACCCTAATCCTAACCCTAACCCTAACCCTAACTTTAACGCTAATCCTAACCCTAACCCTAACCCTAACCCAAACCATAACCCCTACCCTAGCCCTAGCCGTAACGCTAACGCTAACCCTAACCCTAACCCTAACCCTAACGCTAACGCTAACCCTAACCCTAAAGCTAACGTTAACCCTAAACCTAATCCTAACCCTAACCCTAAACCTAACGCTAACCCTAACCCAAACCCTAACCCTAAGGCTAACCCTAACCCTAACCCTAACCCTAACCCTAACCCTAAACCTAACGCTAACCCTAACCCTAACCCTAACCCCAAATCTAACCCTAACCCTAACGCTAACGCAACCCTAACCCAAACCCTATCCCTAACCCTAAACCTAACACTAACCCTAACCCTAACCCTAACCCTAACGCTAACGCTAACCCTAACCCTAAGCCTAACGCTAAACCTAACCCTAACACTAACCCTAACCTAACCCTTACGCTAACCCTAACCCTAACCTTAACCTTAACCCTAACGCTAACGCTAACCCTAACCCTAACCCTCACCCTAAACCTAACCCTAACCCTAACCGTAACGCTAACCCTAACCCTAACCCTAACCCTAACACTAACCCTAACCCTAACCCTAACCCGAACGCTAACCCTAACCCTAAACCTAAACCTAACCCTAAACCTAACCCTAACCCTAACCCTAACGCTAACCCTAACCCTAACCCTAAACCTAACCCTAAACCTAACGCTAACACTAACCCTAACCCTAACCCTAACGCTAACCATAACCCGAACCCTAACCCCAAACCTAAACCTAACCCTATGGCTAACGTTAACCCTAACGTTAACGCTTACCCTAACCCTAACCCTAACCCTAACTGTAACCCTAACCGTAACCCTAACACTAACCCTAACCCTAACCCTAAACCTAACGCTAACCCTAAACCTAACCCTAACCCTAACCCTAACCCTAACGCTAACCCTAACCCTAACCCTAACCCTAACGCTAACCCTAACCCTAACCATAACCCTAACCCTTAACCATAACACTAATGCTAACGCTATACCTAACCCTAACGCTAACGCTAAACCTAACCCTAACCCTAACCCTAACCCTAACCCTAACGCTAATCCTAACCCTAACCCTAACCCTAACACTAACCCTAACGCTAACGCTAACCCTAACCCTAACCCTAACCCTAATGCTAACCCTAACCCTAACCCTAACGCTAACGCTAACCCTAACCCTAACTCTAACCCTAACGCTAACGCTAACCCTAACTCTAACGCTACCCCTAACCCTAACCCTAACCCTAACCCTAATCCTAACCCTAACCCTAACCCTAACCCTAACCCTAGCCCTAACGCTAACGCTAACCCTAACCCTAACCCTAACCCTAACGCTAACGCTAACCCTAACCCTAAAGCTAACGCTAACCCTAACCCTAACCATAACCCTAACCCTAACCCTAACCCTAACCCTAACCCCAAACCTAACTCTAACCCTAACGCTAACGCAACCCTAACCCGAACCCTAACCCTAACCCTAAACCTAACGCTAACCCTAACCCTAACCCTAACCCTAACGCTAACGCTAACCCTAACCCTAAGCCTAACGCTAAACCTAACCCTAACACTAACCCTAACCTAACCCTTACGCTAACCCTAACCCTAACCTTAACCTTAACCCTAACGCTAACGCTAACCCTAACCCTCACCCTAAACCTAACCCTAACCCTAACCGTAACGCTAACCCTAACCCTAACCCTAACGCTAACCATAACCCGAACCCTAACCCCAAACCTAAACCTAACCCTATGGCTAACGTTAACCCTAAAGTTAACGCTAACCCTAACCCTAACCCTAACCGTAACACTAACCCTAACCCTAACCCGAACCCTAAACCTAACGCTAACCCTAACCCTAACCCTAACCCTAACCCTAACGCTAACCCTAACCCTAACCCTAACCCTAACCCTAACGCTAACCCTAACCCTAAACCTAACCCTAACCCTAACGCTAACCCAAACCCTAACCCTTACCCT
>NW_027459294.1:0-169700 GCF_050624435.1 Tenrec ecaudatus | reverse complement strand
CCTAAGGCTCAGGGAGCCCTAGCCTAAGCCTAGGGGTGCCCTTACCTAACGCTAGGGGAGCGCTAGCCTAAGCCTAGGAGTGCCCTAGCCTAAGGCTAGGGGAGCCCTAGCTTAAGGCTAGGGGTGCCCTAGCCTAAGGCTAGGGGAGCACTAGCCTAAGGCTAGGGGAGCACTAGCCTTAGGCTAGGGGAGCCCTAGTTAAGGCTAGGGGAGCCCTCTCCTTAGCCTAAACCTAGGGGTGCCCTAGCCTAAGGCTAGGGGAACCCTAGCTTAAGGCTAGGGGTGCCCTAGCCAAAGGCTAGGGGAGCACTAGCCAAAGGCTAGGGGAGCACTAGCCTTAGGCTAGGGGAGCCCTAGTTAAGGCTAGGGGAGCCCTCTCCTTAGCCTAAACCTAGGGGTGCCCTAGCCTAAAGCTAGGGAATCCCTAGCCTAAGGTTAGGGGAGCCCTAGCATAAGGCTAGGGGAGCCCTAGCCTAAGGCTAGGGGAGTCCTAGGCTTAGCCTAAGCCTTGGGGTGCCCTAGCCTAAGGCTAGGGGAGCCCTAACCTAAGGCTAGGAGAGCCCTAGTCTTAGCCTAAGCCTGGGGGTTCCCTAGCCTAAGGCTAGGTGTGCCATAGCCTAAGGCTAGGGGAGCCCTAGCCTTAGCCTAAGCCTAGGGGTGCCCTAGCCTAAGGCTAGGGGAGCCCTAGCCTTAGCCTTAGCCTAAGCCTAAAAGTGCCCTAGCCTAAGCCTAGGGGTGCCCTAGCCTAAAGCTAGGGGAGCCCTAACCTAAGGCTAGGGAGCCCTAGCCTTAGCCTAAGCCTAGGGTAACCATAGCCTAAGGTTCGGGTAGCCCTAGCCTAAGGCTCGGGGAGCCCTAGCATTAGCCTAAGCCTAGGGGAGCCATAGCCTAAGGCTAGGGGAGCACTAGCCTTAGCCTAAGCCTAGGGCTGCCCTAGCCTAAGGCTAGGGGAGCCCTAGCCTAAGGCTAGGGGAGCCCTAGCCTAAGGCTAGGGGAGCCCTAGCCTTAGCCTAATCCTAGGGGTGCCCTAGCCTAAGGCTAGGGGAGCCCTAGCCATAGCCTAAGCCTAAAAGTGCCCTAGCCTAAGGCTAGGGGAGCGCTAGCCTTAGCCTAAGCCTAGGGGTGCCCTAACCTAAGGCTAGGGGAGCCCTAGCCTAAGGCTAGGGGAGCCCTAGCCTTAGCCAAAGGCTAGGGGAGCCCTAGCCTAAGGGTAGGGGAGCCCTAGCCTAAGGCTAGGGGAACCTAGCCTTAGCCTAAGCCTAAAAGTGCCCTAGCCTAAGGCTAGGGGAGCGCTAGCCTTAGGCTAAGTAAAGGGGTTCCCTAACCTAAGGCTAGGGGAGCGCTAGCCTAAGGCTACGGGAGCCCTAGCCTTAGCCTAAGCCTAGGGGTGCCCGAACGTAAGGCTATGGAGCCCTAGCCTAAGGCTAGGGGAGCCCTAGCCTTAGCCTAAGCCTAGGGGTGCCCTAACCTAAGGGTAGGGGAGCCCTAGCCTAAGGCTAGGGGAACCTAGCCTTAGCCTAAGCCTAGGGGTGCCCTCGCCTAAGGCTAGGGGAGCCCTAGCCCAAGGCTAGGGGAGCCCTATCCTAAGGCTAGGTGAGCCCTTGCCTAAGGTTAGGGAGCCCCAGCCTTAGCCTAAGCCTAGGGATGCCCTAGCCTAAGGCTAGGGGTGCACTAGCCTAAGGCTAGGGGAGCCCTAGCCTTTGCCTAAGCCTAGGGGTGCCACAGCCTAAGTTTAGGGGAACACTAGCCTAAGGCTAGGGGAGCCATAGCCTAAGGTTCGGGGAGCCGTAGCCTAAGGCTCGTGGAGCCCTAGCCTAAGCCTAGGGGTGCCCTTACCTAAGGCTAGGGGAGCGCTAGCCTAAGCCTAGGAGTGCCCTAGCCAAAGACTAGGGGAGCCCTAGCTTAAGGCTAGGGGTACCCTAGCTGAAGGCTAGGGGAGCACTAGCCTAAGGCTAGAGGGCCGTAGCCTTAGCCTAAGCCTAGGGGTGCCCTAGCCTAAGGCTAGGGGAGCCCTAGCTTTAGCCAAAGCCTTGGGGTGCCCTAGCCTAAGGCTAGGGGAGCCCTAGCCTTAGCCTAAGCCTAGGGGTGCCCTAGCCTAAGGCTAGGGGAGCCCTAGCCTAAGGCTAGGGGAGCTTACCCTTAGCCTAAGCCTAGGTGGGCCCTAGCCTAAGGGTAGGGGAGCCCTAACCTAAGGCTAGGGAGCCCTAGCCTTAGCCTAAGCCTAGGGGAGCCCTAGCCATAGCCTAAGCCTAAAGGTGCCCTAGACTAAGGCTAGGGGATCCCTAGCATTGGCCTAAGCCTAGGGGTGCCCTAACGTAAGGCTAGTGGAGCCCTACCCTAAAGCTAGGGGAGCCCTAGCCTTAGCCTAAGCCTAGGGTTGTCCTAGCCTAAGGCTAGGGGAGCCCTAGCCTAATTCTAGGGGAGCCATAGCCTAAGGCTAAGGGAGCCCTAGCCTTAGCCTAAGCCTAGGGTTGCCCTACCCTAAGGCTAGGGGAGCCCTGGACTAAGCCTAGGGCTGCCCTGGCCTAAGGCTAGGGGAGCCCTAGCGTGACGCTAGGGGAGCCCTAGCTTAAGTCTAGAGAAGCCCTAACCTAAACCTATGGGTGCCCTTGCCTAAGGCTAGGGGAGCCCTAGCCTAAGGTTAGGGTAGCCCTAGCCTAAGCCAAGGGGTGCCCTAGCCTAAGGTTAGGAGAGCCTTAGCCTAAGGCTAGGGGAGCCCTAGCCTTAGCCTAAGCCTAGGGGTGCCCTAGCCTAAGGCTAGGGTATCCCTAGCCTAAGGCTAGAGGAGCCCTGGCCTAAGCCTAGTGGTGCCCTGGTCTAAAGCTAGGGGAGCCCTAGCGTAACGCTGGGGGAGCCCTTGCCTAAGTCTAGGGGAGCCCTAGCCTAAGGCTAGGTGTGCCCCAGCCCACGGCTAGGGGAGCACGAACCTAAGGCTAGGGGAACCTTGGCCTAAGCCTAGGGGTGCTCTGGCCTAAGGCTAGGGGAACCCTAGCGTAACGCAGGAGCCCTAGCCTAAGGCTAGTGGAGCCCTAGCCTAAGGCTAGGTGTGCCCGAGCCCACGGCTAGGGGAGCACGAGCCTAAGGCTAGTGGAGCCCGAGTCCTTGGCTAGGGGAACCCTAGCCAAAGCCTAGGGTTGCCCTAGCCAAAGGCTAGGGGTGCCCGAGCCTAAGGCTAGGGGAGCACCAGCCTAAGGCTAGGGGAACCCGAGTCTAAGGCTTGGGGGAGCCCTAGCCTAAGCCTAGGGGTGACCTAGCCTAAGGATAGGGGAGCCATAGCCTTAGCCTAAGCCTAGGGGTTCCCTAGCATAAGCCTAGGGGTGCCCTAGCCTAAGCCTAGGGGTGCCCTAGCATAAGGCTAGGGGAGCCTTAGCGTACGGCTAGGGGAGCACGAGCCTAAGGCTAGGGGTGCCCGAGCCTACAGCTAGGGGAGCCCAAGCCTAAGGCTAGGGTAGCCCTAGCCTAAGGCTTGGGGAGTCCTAAACTTAGCCTAAGCCTAGGGGTGCCCTAGCCTAAGGTTAGGGGAGCCCTAGCCTTAGCCTAAGCCTAAAATTGCCCTAGACTAAGGCTAGGGGAGCGCTAGCCTTATCCTAAGCTAGGGGTGCCATAGCCTAAGGCTAGGGGAGCCCTAACCTAAGGCTAGGGCTGCCCTAGCCTTAGCCTAAGCCTAGGGGTGCCCTAGCCTAAGGTTAGGGGAGCCCTAGCCTAAAGCTAGGGGAGCCTTAGCCTAAGACTAGGGGAGCCCTAGCCTTAGCCTAAGCCTAGGGGTGCCCTAACCTAAGGCTAGAAAAGCCCTAGCCTAAGGCTAGGGGAGCCTTAGCCTAAGGCTAGGGGAGCCTTAGCCTAAGGCTAGGGGAGCCCTAGCCTTAGCCTAAGCCTAGGGGTGCCCTAGCCTAAGGCTTGAGGAGCCCTAGCATTAGCCTAAGCCTAGGGGTGCCCTAGCCTAAGGCTAAGTAAAGGGGTTCCCTAACCTAAGGCTAGAAAAGCCCTAGCCTAAGGCTACGGGAGCTCTAACCTAAGGCTAGGGGAGCACTAGCCTTAGCCTAAGCCTAGGGGTGCCCGAAACTCAGGCTAGGGGAGCCCTAGCCTTAGCCTAAGCCTAAAAATGCCCTAACCTAAGACTAGGGGAGCCCTAGCCTAAGGCTACGGGAGCCCTAGCCTTAGACTAAGCCTAGGGGTGCCCGAACGTAAGGCTATGGATGGAGCCCTAGCCTAAGGCTAGGGGAGCCCTAGCCTTGGCCTAAGCTTAGGGGTGCCCTAGCCTAAGGCTAGGGGAGCCCTAGCCTAAGGCTAAGGGAGCCCTACCCTTAGCCTAAGCCTAGGTGGGCCCTAGCCTAAGGGTAGGGGAGCCCTAACCTAAGGCTAGGGAGCCCTAGCCTTAGCCTAAGCCTAGGGAGCCCTAGCCTTAGCCTAAGCCTAGGGGAGCCCTAGCCTTAGCCTAAGCCTAAAGGTGCCCTAGCCTAAGGCTAGGGGATCCCTCGCATTGGCCTAAGCCTAGGGGTGCCCTATCCTAAGGCTAGGGGAGCACTAACCTAAGGCTAGGGAGCCCTAGCCTTAGCCTAAGCTTAGGGGAGCGCTAGCCTTAGCCTAAGCCTCTGGGTGCCCTAACCTAACGCTAGGGGAACCCTAGCCTTAGCCTAAGCCTAGGGGTGCCCTAACATAAGACTATGGAGCCCTAACCTAAGGCTAGGGGAGCCCTAGCCTTAGCCTAAGCCTACGGGTGCCCTAACCTAAGGCTAGGGGAGCCCTATCCTAAGTCTAGGGTTTCCCTAGCCTAAGGCTAGGGGAGCCATTGCCTTAACTTAAGCCTTGGGGTGCCCTAGCCTAAGGCTAGGTGAGCCCTAGCCTAAGGCTAGGGAAGCCCTAGCCTTAGCCTAAGCCTAGAGGTACCCTAGCCTAAGGCTAGGGGAGCCCTAGCCCAAGGCTAGGGGAGCCCTAGCCCAAGGCTAGGGGAGCCCTAGCCTTAGCCTAAGCCTAGGGGTGCCCTAGCCTAAGGCTAGGGGAGCCCTAGCCTTAGCCTAAGCCTAGGGGTGCCCTAGCCTAAGGTTAGGGAAACACTAGCCTAAGGCTAGGGGAGCCATAGCCTAAGGCTCGGGGAGCCCTAGCCTAAGCCTAGGGGTGCCCTTACCTAACGCTAGGGGAGCGCTAGCCTAAGCCTAGGAGTGCCCTATCCTAAGGCTAGGGGAGCCCTAGCTTAAGGCTAGGGGTGCCCTAGCCAAATGCTAGGGGAGCACTAGCCTAAGGCTAGGGGAGCACTAGCCTTAGGCTAGGGGAGCCCTAGTTAAGGCTAGGGGAGCCCTCTCCTTAGCCTAAACCTAGGGGTGCCCTAGCCTAAGGCTAGGGGAACCCTAGTTTAAGGCTAGGGGAGCACTAGCCTAAGGCTAGGGGAGCACTAGCCTTAGGCTAGGGGAGCCCTAGTTAAGGCTAGGGGAGCCCTCTCCTTAGCCTAAACCTAGGGGTGCCCTAGCCTAAAGCTAGGGAATCCCTAGCCTAAGGTTAGGGGAGCCCTAGCATAAGGCTAGGGGAGCCCTAGCCTAAGGCTAGGGGAGTCCTAGGCTTAGCCTAAGCCTAGGGGTGCCCTAGCCTAAGGCTAGGGGAGCCCTAACCTAAGGATAGGAGAGCCCTAGTCTTAGCCTAAGCCTAGGGGTTCCCTAGCCTAAGGCTAGGTGTGCCCTAGCCTAAGGCTAGGGGAGCCCTAGCCTTAGCCTAAGCCTAGGGGTTCCCTAGCCTAAGGCTAGGTGTGCCCTAGCCTAAGGCTAGGGGAGCCCTAGCCTTAGCCTAAGCCTAGGGGTGCCCTAGCCTAAGGCTAGGGGAGCCCTAGCCTTAGCCTTAGCTTAAGCCTAAAAGTGCCCTAGCCTAAGCCTAGGGGTGCCCTAGCCTAAAGCTAGGGGAGCCCTAACCTAAGGCTAGGGAGCCCTAGCCTTAGCCTAAGCCTAGGGTAACCATAGCCTAAGGTTCGGGTAGCCCTAGCCTAAGGCTCGGGGAGCCCTAGCCTTAGCCTAAGCCTAGGGAAGCCCTAGCCTAAGGCTAGGGGAGCACTAGCCTTAGCCTAAGCCTAGGGGTGCCCTAGCCTATGGCTAGGGGAGCCCTAGCCTAAGGCTAGGGGAGCCCTAGCCTTAGCCTAAGCCTAGGGGTGCCCTAGCCTAAGGCTAGGGGAGCCCTAGCCTTAGCCTAAGCCTAAAAGTGCCCTAGCCTAAGGCTAGGGTAGCGCTAGCCTAAGCCTAAGCCTAGGGGTGCCGTAACCTAAGGCTAGGGGAGCCCTAGCCTAAGGCTAGGGGAGCCCTAAACTTAGCCTAAACCTAGGGGTGCCCTAGCCTAAGGCTAGGGGAGCCCTAACCTAAGGCTAGGGAGCCCTAGCCTTAGCCAAAGGCTAGGGGAGCCCTAGCCTAAGGGTAGGGGAGCCCTAGCCTAAGGCTAGGGGAACCTAGCCTTAGCCGAAGCCTAAAAGTGCCCTAGCCTAAGGCTAGGGGAGCGCTAGCCTTAGGCTAAGTAAAGGGGTTCCCTAACCTAAGGCTAGAAAAACCCTAGCCTAAGGCTACGGGAGCTCTAACCTAAGGCTAGGGGAGCACTAGCCTTAGCCTAAGCCTAGGGGTGCCCGAAACTCAGGCTAGGGGAGCCCTAGCCTTAGCCTAAGCCTAAAAATGCCCTAGCCTAAGGCTAGGGGAGCGCTAGCCTTAGCCTAAGCCTAGGGGTGCCCTAACCTAAGGCTAGGGGAGCCCTAGCCTAAGGCTACGGGAGCCCTAGCCTTAGCCTAAGCCTAGAGGTGCCCGAACGTAAGGCTATGGAGCCCTAGCCTAAGGCTAGGGGAGCCCTAGCCTTAGCCTAAGCCTAGGGGTGCCCTAACCTAAGGGTAGGGGAGCCCTAGCCTAAGGCTAGGGGAACCTAGCCTTAGCCTAAGCCTAGGGGTGCCCTCGCCTAAGGCTAGGGGAGCCCTAGCCCAAGGCTAGGGGAGCCCTATCCTAAGGCTAGGTGAGCCCTTGCCTAAGGTTAGGGAGCCCCAGCCTTAGCCTAAGCCTAGGGATGCCCTAGCCTAAGACTAGGGGTGCACTAGCCTAAGGCTAGGGGAGCCCTAGCCTTTGCCTAAGCCTAGGGGTGCCACAGCCTAAGTTTAGGGGAACACTAGCCTAAGGCTAGGGGAGCCATAGCCTAAGGTTCGGGGAGCCGTAGCCTAAGGCTCGTGGAGCGTAGCCTAAGCCTAGGGGTGCCCTTACCTAAGGCTAGGGGAGCGCTAGCCTAAGCCTAGGAGTGCCCTAGCCAAAGACTAGGGGAGCCCTAGCTTAAGACTAGGGGTACCCTAGCTGAAGGCTAGGGGAGCACTAGCCTAAGGCTAGGGGAGCCCTAGCCTTAGCCTAAGCCTAGGGGTGCCCTAGCCTAAGGCTAGTGGAGCCCTAGCCTAAGGCTAGGGGAGCTTACCGTTAGCCTAAGCCTAGGTGGGGCCTAGCCTAAGGGTAGGGGAGCCCTAACCTAAGGCTAGGGAGCCCTAGCCTTAGCCTAAGCCTAGGGGAGCCCTAGCCTTAGCCTAAGCCTAAAGGTGCCCTAGACTAAGGCTAGGGGATCCCTAGCATTGGCCTAAGCCTAGGGGTGCCCTAACGTAAGGCTAGTGGAGCCCTACCCTAAGGCTAGGGGAGCCCTAGCCTTAGCCTAAGCCTAGGGGTGTCCTAGCCTAAGGCTAGGGGAGCCCTAGCCTAATTCTAGGGGAGCCATAGCCTAAGGCTAAGGGAGCCAGAACCTTAGCCTAAGCCTAGGGTTGCCCTACCCTAAGGCTAGGGGAGCCCTGGACTAAGCCTAGGGCTGCCCTGGCCTTAGGCTAGGGGAGCCCTAGCGTGACGCTAGGGGAGCCCTAGCTTAAGTCTAGAGAAGCCCTAACCTAAACATATGGGTGCCCTTGCCTAAGGCTAGGGGAGCCCTAGCCTAAGGTTAGGGTAGCCCTAGCCTAAGCCAAGGGGTGCCCTAGCCTAAGGTTAGGAGAGCCTTAGCCTAAGCCTAGGGGTGCCCTAGCCTAAGGCTAGGGGAGCCCTAGCCTAAGGCTAGAGGAGCCCTGGCCTAAGCCTAGTGGTGCCCTGGTCTAAGGCTAGGGGAGCCCTAGCGTAACGCTGGGGGAGCCCTTGCCTAAGTCTAGGGGAGCCCTAGCCTAAGGCTAGGTGTGCCCGAGCCCACGGCTAGGGGAGCACGAGCCTAAGGCTAGTGGAGCCCGAGTCCTTGGCTAGGGGAACCCTAGCCTAAGCCTAGGGTTGCCCTAGCCAAAGGCTAGGGGTGCCCGAGCCTAAGGCTAGGAGAGCACCAGCCTAAGGCTAGGGGAACCCGAGTCTAAGGCTTGGGGGAGCCCTAGCCTAAGCCTAGGGGTGACCTAGCCTAAGGCTAGGGGAGCCATAGCCTTAGCCTAAGCCTAGGGGTTCCCTAGCATAAGCCTAGGGGTGCCCTAGCCTAAGCCTAGGGGTGCCCTAACATAAGGCTAGGGGAGCCTTAGCGTACGGCTAGGGGAGCACGAGCCTAAGGCTAGGGGTGCCCGAGCCTACAGCTAGGGGAGCCCAAGCCTAAGGCTAGGGTAGCCCTAGCCTAAGGCTTGGGGAGTCCTAACCTTAGCCTAAGCCTAGGGGTGCCCTAGCCTAAGGTTAGGGGAGCCCTAGCCTTAGCCTAAGCCTAAAATTGCCCTAGACTAAGGCTAGGGGAGCGCTAGCCTTAGCCTAAGCCTAGGGGTGCCCTAACCTAAGGCTAGGGGATCCCTAGCCTAAGGCTAGGGGAGCCCTAGCCTAAGGCTAGGGGAGCCCTTGCCTTAACCTAAGCCTAGGGGTGCCCGACGTAAGGCTATGGAGCCCTAGCCTAAGGCTAGGGGAGACCTAGTCTTAGCCTAAGCCTAGGGGTGCCATCGCCTAAGGCTAGGGGAGCCCTAGCCCAAGGCTAGGGGAGCCCTATCATAAGGCTAGGGGAGCCCTAGCCTAAGGCTAGGTTAGTCCTAGACTTAGCCTAAGCCTAGGGGTGCCCTAGACTAAGGCTAGGGGAGCCCTAACCTAAGGCTAGGGTGCCCTAGCCTTAGCTAAGCTTAGGGGAGTGCCAGCCTTAGCCTAAGCCTAGGGGTGCCTTAACCTAACGCTAGGGGAGCCCTAGCCTTAGCCTAAGCCTAGGGCTGCCCTAACATAAGGCTATGGAGCCCTAGCCTAAGGCTAGGGGAGCCCTAGCCTTAGCCTAAGCCTAGGGGTGCCCTAACCTAAGGCTAGGGGAGCCCTAACCTAAGTCTAGGGTTTCCCTAGCCTAAGGCTAGGGGAGCCATTGCCTTAACCTAAGCCTTGGGGTGCCCTACCTAAGGCTAGGTGAGCCGTAGCCTAAGGCTAGGGGAGCCCTAGCCTTAGCCTAAGCCTAGAGGTGCCGTAGCCTAAGGCTAGAGGAGCCCTAGCCCAAGGCTATGGGAGCCCTAGCCCAAGGATAGGGGAGCCCTAGCCTTAGCCTAAGTCTAGGGGTGCCCTAGCCTAAGGCTAGGGGAGCACTAGCCTATGCCTAGGGGAGCCCTAGCCTTAGCCTAAGCCTAGTGGTGCCCTAGCCTAAGGTTAGGGGAACACTAGCCTAAGGCTAGGGGAGCCATAGCCTAAGGTTCGGGGAGCCCTAGCCTAAGCCTAGGGGTGCCCTTACCTAATGCTAGGGGAGCGCTAGCCTAAGCCTAGGAGTGCCCTAGCCTAAGGCTAGGGGAGCCCTAGCTTAAGGCTAGGGGTGCCCTAGCCTAAGGGTAGGGGAGCACTAGCCTAAGGCTAGGGGAGCACTAGCCTTAGGCTAGGGGAGCCCTAGTTAAGGCTAGGGGAGCCCTCTCCTTAGCCTAAACCTAGGGGTGCCCTAGCCTAAGGCTAGGGGAGCCCTAGCCTTAGCCTAACCCTAGGGGTGCCCTAGCCTAAAGCTAGGGAATCCCTAGCCTAAGGCTAGAGGAGCCTTAGCCTAAGGCTAGGGGACCCCTTGCATAAGGCTAGGTGTGCCCTAGCCTAAGGTTAGGGGAGCCCTAGCATAAGGCTAGAGGAGCCCTAGCCTAAGGCTAGGGGAGTCCTAGGCTTAGCCTATGCCTAGGGGTGCCCTAGCCTAAGGCTCGGGGAGCCCTAACCTAAGGCTAGGAGAGCCCTAGTCTTAGCCTAAGCCTAGGGGTTCCCTAGCCTAAGGCTAGATGTGCCCTAGCCTAAGGCTAGGGGATCCCTAGCCTAAGGCTAGGGGAGCCCTAGCCTAAGGCTAGGGGAGCCCTAGCCTTAGCCTAAGCCTAGGGGTGCCCTAGCCTAAGGCTAGGGGAGCCCTACCCTTAGCCTTAGCCTAAGCCTAAAAGTGCCCTAGCCTAAGCCTAGGGGTGCCCTAGCCTAAAGCTAGGGGAGCCCTAACCTAAGGCTAGGGAGCCCTAGCCTTAGCCTAAGCCTAGGGTAACCATAGCCTAAGGTTCGGGTAGCCCTAGCCTAAGGCTCAGGGAGCCCTAGCCTTAGCCTAAGCCTAGGGGAGCCCTAGCCTAAGGCTAGGGGAGCACTAGCCTTAGCCTAAGCCTAGGGGTGCCCTAGCCTAAGGCTAGGGGAGCCCTAGCCTAAGGCTAGGGGAGCCCTAGCCTAAGGCTTGGGGAGCCCTAGCCTTAGCCTAAGCCTAGGGGTGCCCTAGCCTAAGGCTAGGGGAGCACTAGCCTAAGGCTAGCGGAGCCCTAACCTTAGCCTAAGCCTAGGGGTGCCCTAGCCTAAGGTTAGGGGAACACTAGCCTAAGGTTAGGGGAGCCATAGCCTAAGGTTCGGGGAGCCCTAGCCTAAGGCTCGGGGAGCCTTAGCCTAAGCCTAGGGGTGCCCTTACCTAACGCTAGTGGAGCGCTAGCCTAAGCCTAGGAGTGCCCTAGCCTAAGGCGAGGGGAGCCCTAGCCTTAGCCTATGCTACGGGGTGCCCTAGCTGAAGGCTAGGGGAGCCCTAGCATTAGCCTAAACCTAAAAGTGCCTTAGCCTAAGGCTAGGGGAGCGCTAGTCTTAGCCTAAGCCTAGGGGTGCCCTACCTAAGGCTAGGGGAGCCCTAGTCTAAGGCTAGGGGAGCCCTAGATTTAGCCTAAGCCTAGGGCTGCCCTAGCCTAATTCTAGGGGAGCACTAGCCTTAGCCTAAGCCTATAGGTGCCCTAGCCTAAGGCTAGGGGAGCCCTAGCCTAAGGCTAGCGGAGCCCTAGCCTTAGCCTAAGCCTAGGGGTGCCCTAGCCTAAGGTTAGGGGAACACTAGCCTAAGATTAGGGGAGACATAGCCTAAGGTTCGGGGAGCCCTAGCCTAAGGCTCGGGGAGCCCTAGCCTAAGCCTAGGGGTGCCCTTACCTAACGCTAGGGGAGCGCTAGCCTAAGCCTAGGAGTGCCCTAGCCTAAGGCGAGGGGAGCCCTAGCCTTACCCTAAGCCTAGGGGTGCCCTAGCTTAAGGCTAGGGGAGCCCTAGCCTTAGCCTAAGCCTAAAAGTGCCTTAGCCTAAGGCTAGGGGAGCCCTAGCCTTAGGCTAGGGGAGCCCTAGCCTAAGGCTAGGGGAGCCCTAGCCTAAGGCTAGGGGAGCCCTAGCCTTAGCCTAAGCCTAGGGGTGCACTAGCCCAAGGCTAGGGGGCCCTAGCCTTAGCCTAAGCCTAGGGGTGCTCTAGCCGAAGGCTAGGGGAGCCCTAACCTAAGGCTAGGGGTGCCCTAGCCTTAGCCTAAGCCTAGGGGTGCCCTAGCCTAAGGCTAGGGGAGCCCTAAACTACGTCTCGGTGTGCCCTAGCCTTAGGCTATGCCTAGGGGTGCCCTAGCCTAAGGCTAGGGGAGCAATAGCCTAAGGCTAGGGGAGCCATAGCCTAAGGTTCGGGGAGCCCTAGCCTAAGGCTCCGGGAGCCCTAGCCTTAGCCTAAGCCTAGGGGTGCCCTAGCCTAAGGCTAGGGGAGCCCTAGCCTAAGGGTTGGGGAGCCCTAGCCTAAGGATAGGGGAGCCCTAGCCTAAGGCTAGGGGAGCGCTAGCCTTAGCCTAAGCCTAGGGGTGACCCAACCTAAGGGTAGAAAAGCCCTAGCCTAAGGCTAGGGGAGCCCTGGCCTAAGGCTAGGGGAGCCCTAGACTTAGCCTATGCCTAGAAATGCCCTAGCCTAAGGCTAGGGGAGCGCTAGCCTAAGCCTAAGCCTAGGGGTGCCCGAAAATAAGGCTATGGGAGCCGATGCCTTAGCCTAAGCCTAGGGGTGCCCGAGCCTAAGGCTAGGGGAGCACTAGGCTAAGGCTAGGGGAGCCCTAGCCTTAGACTAAGCCTAGGTGTGCACTAGCCTAAGTCTAGGGGAGCCCTAGCCTTAGCCTAAGCCTAAAAGTGCCCTAGCCTTAGGCTAGGGGAGCCCTAGCCTAAGGCTAGGTGTGCCCTAGCCTAAAGATAGGGGACCACTAGCATAAGGCTAGGGGAGCCCTACCTAGGGCTAGGGGAGTCCTAGACTTAGCCTAAGCCTAGGGGTGCCCTAGACTAAGGCTAGGGGAGCCCTAATGGAAGGGTAGGGGAGCCCTAGACTTAGCCTAAGCCTAGGGGTGCCCTAGCCTAAGGCTAGGGGAGCACTAGGCTAAGGCTACGGGCGCCCTAGACTTAGCCTAAGACTAGGGGTGCCCTAGCCTAAGGCTAGGGGAGCCCTAGCCTAAGGCTAGGTGTGCCCTAGCCTAATGTTAGGTGCCCCTAACCTAAGGCTAGGGGAGCCCTAGCCTTAGCCTAATCCTAGGGGTTTCCAACCTAAGGCTAGGGGAGCCCTAGCCTAAGGCTAGGGGAGCCCTAGCCTAAGGCTAGGGGAGCCCTAGCCTTAGCCTAAGCCTAGGGGTGCCCTAGCCTAAGGCTAGGCGAGCCCTAGCCTTAGCCTAAGCCTAAAAGTGCCCTAACCTAAGGCTAGGGGAGCCCTAGCCTAAAGCTAGGGGAGCCCTAGCCTAAGGCTAGGGGAGCCCTAGCATAAGGCTAGGGGAGTCCTAGGCTTAGCCTAAGCCTAGGGGTGCCCTAGCCTAAGGCTAGTGGAGCCCTAACCTAAGCCTAGGGGAGCCATAGCCTTAGCCTAAGCCTAGGGGTGCCCTAGCCTAAGCCTAGTGTTACCCTAGCCTAAGCCTACGGGTGCCCTAACCTAAGCCTAGGGGTGCCAGAGCCTAAGCCTAGGGGTGCCCTAACCTAAGCCTAGGGGTGCCCTAGCCTAAGCCTAGGGGAGTCCTAGCCTTAGCCTAAGCCTACGGGTGCCGTAGCCTAAGCCTAGTGGTGCTGAGCCTAAGCCTAGGTGAGCCCTAGCCTCAGGCTAGGGGAGCCCTAGCCTTAGACTAAACCTAGGGGTGCCCTAGCCTAAACCTAAGGGTGCCCTAGCCTGAGCCTAGGGGTGCCCTAGCCTGAGCCTACGGGTGCCCTAGCCTTAGGCTAGGGGATCCCTAGCCTTAGCCTAAGCCTAGGGGTGGCCTAACCTAAGACTATGGGTCCCATAGCCTAAGCCTAGGGGTGCCCTAGCCTAAGCCTAGGGGTGCCCTAGCCTAAGCCTAGGGGTGCCCTAGCCTGAGCCTACGGGTGCCCTAGCCTTAGGCTAGGGGAGCCCTAGCCTTAGCCTAAGCCTAGGGGTGGCCTAGCCTAAGCCTATGGGTCCCATAGCCTAAGCCTAGGGGTGCCCTAGCCTAAGCCTAGGTGTGCCCTAGCCTAAGCCTAGGGGTGCCCAGCCTAAGCCTAGGGGTGCCCTAGCCTAAGCCTAGGGGTGCCCTAGCCTGAGCCTACGGTTGCCCTAGCATAAGGTTAGGGGAGCCCTAGCCTTAGTCTAGCCTAGGATTGCCCTAGCCTAAGCCTAGGGGTGCCATAGCCTGAGTCTAGGGGTGCCCTAACCTGAGGCTCTCGGAGCCGTAGCCTTATCCTAAGCCTAGTGGTGCCCTAGCCTAAGCCTAGGGGTGCCCTAGCCTAAGCCTAGGCATGCCCTAGCCTAAGCCTAGGGGTGCCCTATCCTAAGGCTAGGAGAGCCCTAGCCTTAGCCTAAGCCTACGGCTGGCCTTGCCTGAACCTAGGGGTGCCCTAGCTTGAGCCTAGGGGTGCCCTAGCCTAAGCCTAGGGGTGCCCTTGCCTAAGCCAAGGGGTTCCCTAGCCTAAGTTTATGGGTGCCTTTGCCTAAGCCTAGGGGTGGCCTAGCCTAAGCCTATGGGTCCCATAGCCTAAGCCTAGGGGTGCCCTAGCCTAAGCCTAGGTGTGCCCTAGCCTAAGCCTAGGGGTGCCCAGCCTAAGCCTAGGGGTGCCCTAGCCTAAGCCTAGGGGTGCCCTAGCCTGAGCCTACGGTTGCCCTATCATAAGGTTAGGGGAGCCCTAGCCTTAGTCTAGCCTAGGATTGCCCTAGCCTAAGCCTAGGGGTGCCATAGCCTGAGTCTAGGGGTGCCCTAACCTGAGGCTCTCGGAGCCGTAGCCTTATCCTAAGCCTAGTGGTGCCCTAGCCTAAGCCTAGGGGTGCCCTAGCCTAAGCCTAGGCATGCCCTAGCCTAAGCCTAGGGGTGCCCTATCCTAAGGCTAGTAGAGCCCTAGCCTTAGCCTAAGCCTACGGCTGGGCTTGCCTGAACCTAGGGGTGCCCTAGCTTGAGCCTAGGGGTGCCCTAGCCTAAGCCTAGGGGTGCCCTTGCCTAAGCCAAGGGGTTCCCTAGCCTAAGTTTAGGGGTGCCTTTGCCTAAGCCTAGGGGTGCCCTAGCCTAATCCTAGGGGTGTCCTAGCCATAGGCTAGGGGAGCCTTTGCCTTAGCCTATGCCTAGGGGTGCCCTAGGCTAAGCCTAGGTGTGCCCTAGCCTAAGCCTAGGGGTGCTCTAGCCTTAAGCATGGGGAGCCTAGCTTTAGCATATGCCTAGGGGTGCCCTAGCCTAAGCCTTGGGGTGCCCTAGCCTGAGGCTAGGGGAGCCCAAACCTTAGCCTAAGCCTAGGGGTGCCCTAGCCTAAGCCTAGGGGTGCCCTAGCCTGGGCCAAGGGGTGCCATAGCCTGAGCCTACGGGTGCCCTAGCCTGAGGCTAGGGGAGCCCTAATGTTAGTCTAGCCTAGGATTGCCCTAGACTAAGCCTAGGGGTGCCATAGCCTGAGTCTAGGGGTGAACTAGCCTGAGGCAAGAGGAGCCACAGTCTTAGCCTAAGCCTAGGGGAGCCCTACCCTAAGCTTAGGGGTGCCCTAGCCTAAGCCTAGGGGTGCCCTAACCTTAGGCTAGGGTAGCACTAGCCTAAGCCTAGGGGTGTCCTAGCCTAAGCCTAGGGGTGCCCTAGCCTAAGCCTAGGGGTGCTCTAGCCTAAGCTTAGGGGTGCAATAGCCTGAGTCTAGGGGTGCACTAGCCTGAGGCTAGGGGAGCCGTAGCCTTAGCCTAAGCATAGGGGAGCCCTAGCTTAAGCCAAGAGGTGTCCTAGCCTAAGCCTACGGGTGCACTAGCCTAAGCCTAGCGGTGCCCTAGCCTTAGGCTAGGGGAGCCCTAGCCTTTTCCTAAGCCTTGGGGTGCCCTAGCCTAAGCCTCGGGGTGCCCTAGCCTGAGCCGGGGGGTGCCGTAGCTTTAGGCTAGGGGAGCCCTAGCCTTAGCCTAAGCCTAGGGGTGCCCTTGCCTAAACCTAAGGGTGCCCTACCCTGAGCCTAGGGGTGCCCTAGCCTGAGCCTACGGGTGCCCTAGCCTTAGGCTAGGGGAGCCCTAGCCTTAGCCTAAGCCTAGGGGTGGCCTAGCCTAAGCCTATGGGTCCCATAGCCTAAGCCTAGGGGTGCCCTAGCCTAAGCCTATGTGTGCCCTAGCCTAAGCCTAGGGGTGCCCTAGCCTAAGCCTAGGGGTGCCCTAGCCTAAGCCTAAGGGTGCCCTAGCCTGAGCCTACGGTTGCCCTAGCATAAGGTTAGGGGAGCCCTAGCCTTAGTCTGGCCTAGGATTGCCCTAGCCTAAGCCTAGGGTTGCCATAGCCTGAGTCTAGGGGTGCCCTAACCTGAGGCTCTCGGAGCCGTAGCCTTATCCTAAGCCTAGTGGTGCCCTAGCCTAAGCCTAGGGGTGCCCTAGCCTAAGCCTAGGAATGCCCTAGCCTAAGCCTAGGGGTGCCCTATCCTAAGGCTAGGAGAGCCCTAGCCTTAGCCTAAGCCTACGGCTGGCCTTGCCTGAACCTAGGGGTGCCCTAGCTTGAGCCTAGGGGTGCCCTAGCCTAAGCCTAGGGGTGCCCTTGCCTAAGCCAAGGGGTTCCCTAGCCTAAGTTTAGGGGTGCCTATGCCTAAGCCTAGGGGTGCCCTAGCCTAATCCTAGGGGTGTCCTAGCCATAGGCTAGGGGAGCCTTTGCCTTAGCCTATGCCTAGGGGTGCCCTAGGCTAAGCCTAGGTGTGCCCTAGCCTAAGCCTAGGGGTGCCCTAGCCTAAGCCTAGGGGTACTCTAGCCTTAAGCATGGGGAGCCTAGCTTTAGCCTTAGCCTAGGGGTGCCCTAGCCTAAGCCTAGGGGTGCCCTAGCCTAAGCCTTGGGGTGCCCTAGCCTAAGCCTAGGGGTTGCCTAGCCTAAGCATAGGGGTGCTCTAGCCTAAGCTTAGGGGTGCAATAGCCTGAGTCTAGGGGTGCACAAGCCTGAGGCTAGGGGAGCCGTAGCCTTAGCCTAAGCATAGGGGAGCCCTAGCTTAAGCCAAGGGGTGTCCTAGCCTAAGCCTACGGGTGCCCTAGCCTAAGCCTAGCGGTGCCCTAGCCTTAGGCTAGGGGAGCCCTAGCTTTTTCCTAAGCCTAGGGGTGCCCTAGCCTAAGCCTCGGGGTGCCCTAGCCTGAGCCGGGGGGTGCCGTAGCTTTAGGCTAGGGGAGCCCTAGCCTTAGCCTAAGCCTAGGGGTGCCGTAGTCTAAGCCTAGGGTGCCCTATCCTGAGCCTAGGGGAGCCCTACCTTAGCCTAAGCATAGGATTGCCCTAGCCTAAGCTTAGGGGTGCCCTAGCCTGAGTCTAGGGGTGCCCTAGCCTGAGGCTAGGGGAGCCATTGCCTTAGCCTAATCCTAGGGGTGCCCTAGCCTAAGCATAGGGGTGCCCCAGCCCAAGCCTATGGGTGCCCTAGCCTTAGGCTAGGGAGCCCTAGACTTAGCCTAAACCTAGGGCTGACCTAGCCTAAGCCTAGGGGTGCCCTAGCCTAAGCCTAGGGGTTCCCTAGCCTAAGCCTAGGGGTGCCCTAGCCTAAGACTATGGGTGCCCTAGCCTGAGGCTAGGAGAGCCATAGCCTTAGCCTAAGCCTAGGGGTGCCCTAGCCAAAGCCTAGGGGTGCCCTAGCCTAAGCCTAGGGGTGCCCTAGCCTAAGCCTAGGGGTGCCCTAGCCTAAACCTAAGCCTAGGGGTGCCCTAGCCTAAGGCTAGGGGTGCCCTAGCCTAAGCCTACGGGTGCCCTAGCCTAAGCCTAGGAGTGCCCTAGCCTTAGGCTAGGAGATCCCTAGCCTTAGCCTAAGCCTAGGGGTGCCCTAGCTTAAGCCTAGGGTTGCCGTAGCCTAAGCTTAGGGGTGCCCTAGTCTTAGGCTAGGGGAGCCCTAGCCTTAGCCTAAGCCTAAGGGTGCCTTCGCCTAAGCCTAGAGGTGCCTTAGCCTTAGGCTAGGGGAGCCCAAGCCTTAGCCTAAGCCTAGGGGGCCCTAGCCTCAGCTTAAGGGTGCCCTAGCCTCAGCCTTGGGGTGCCCTAGCCTAAGCTTAGGGGTGCCCTAACCTAATCCTAGGGGTGCCCTAGCCTAAGCCTAGTGGTGTCTTAGCCTAAGCCTAGGGGGCCCTAGCCTCAGCTTAAGGGTGCCCTAGCCTAAGCCTAGTGGTGCCTTGGCCTGAGCCTAGGGGTGCCCTAGCTTGAGCCTAGGGGTGCCCTAGCCTTAGGCTAGGGGATCCCTAGCCTTAGCTTAAGCCTAGGGGTGCCCTAGCCTAAGCTTAGGGGTGCCCTAGCCTAAGCCTAGGGGTGCCCTTGCCTAAGTTTAGGGGTTCCCTAGCCTAAGTCTAGGGGTGCCTTTGCCTAAGCCTAGGGGTGCCCTAGCCTAAGCCTTGGGGTGCCCTAGCCTGAGGCTAGGGGAGCTCAAGCCTTAGCCTAAGCATAGGGGTGCCCTAGCCTAAGACTAGGGGTGCCCTTGCCTAAGCCTAGGGGTTCCCTAGCCTAAGTCTAGGGGTGCCTTTGCCTAAGCCTAGGGGTGCCCTAGCCTAAGCCTTGGGGTGCCCTAGCCTGAGGCTAGGGGAGCCCAAGCCTTAGCCTAAGCCTAGGGGTGCCCTAGCCTGAGCCTACGGGTGCCCTAGCCTGAGGCTAGGGGAGCCCTAATGTTAGTCTAGCCTAGGATTGCCCTAGCCTAAGCCTAGGGGTGCCATAGCCTGAGTCTAGGGGTGAACTAGCCTGAGGCAAGAGGAGCCACAATCTTAGCCTAAGCCTAGGGCAGCTCTAGCCTAAGCTTAGGGGTGCCCTAGCCTAAGTCTAGGGGTGCCCTAGCCTAAGACTAGGGGTGCCCTAGCCTAAGCCTAGAGGTGCACTAGCCTAAGCATAGGGGTGCCCTAGCCCAAGCCTATGGGTGCCCTAGCCTTAGGCTAGAAGAGCCCTAGACTTAGCATAAGCCTAGGGCTGACCTAGCCTAAGCCTAGGGGTGCCCTAGCCTAAGCCTAGGGGTTCCCTAGCCAAAGCCTAGGGGTGCCCTAGCGTAAGACTAGGGGTGCCCTAGCCTTACGCTAGGAGAGCCCTAGCCTTAGCCTAAGCCTAGGGGTGCCCTAGCCAAAGCCTAGGGGTGCCCTAGCCTAAGCCTAGGGGTGCCCTAGCCTAAGCCTAGGGGTGCCCTAGCCTAAACGTAAGCCTAGGGGTAACCTAGCCTAAGTCTAAGGGTGCCCTAGCCTAATCCTACGGGTGCCCTAGCCTAAGCCTAGGAGTGCCCTAGCCTTAGGCTAGGAGATCCCTAGCCTTAGCCTAAGCCTAGGGGTGCCCTAGCTTAAGCCTAGGGGTTCCCTAGCCTAAGCCTAGGGATGCCCTAGCCTAAGCCTAGGGGTGCCCTAGCCTTAGGTTATGGGAGCCCTAGCCTTAGCCTAAGCATACAGGTGCCCTAGCTTAAGCCTAGGGGTGCCTAAGCCTAAGCTTAGGGGTGCCCTAGTCTTAGGCTAGGGGAGCCCTAGCCTTAGCCTAAACCTAAGGGTGCCTTAGCCTAAGCCTAGAGGTGCCCTAGCCTTAGGCTAGGGGAGCCCAAGCCTTAGCCTAAGCCTAGGGGGCCCTAGCCTCAGCTTAAGGGTGCCCTAGCCTCAGCCTTGCGGTGCGTAGCCTAAGCCTAGGGGTGCCCTAACCTAAGCCTAGGGGTGCCCTAGCCTAAGCCTAGTGGTGCCTTAGCCTAAGCCTAGGGGTGACCTAGCCTTAGCCTAAGCCTAGGGGTGCCTTATCCTAAGACGTGGGGTGCCCTAGCCTAAGCCTAGGGGTGCCCTAGCATTAGGCTAGGGGAGCCCTAGCCTTAGCCTAAGCCTAGGGGTGCCGTAGCCTAAATCTAGGGGTGCCCTGGCCTAAGCCTACGGGTGCGCTAGCCTAAGCCTAGGAGTGCCCTAGCCTTAGCCTAAGCCTAGGGGTGCCCTAGCCTGAGCCTAGGGGTGCCCTAGCTTGAGCCTTGGGGTGCCCTAGCCTTAGGCTAGGGGATCCTAGCCTTAGTTTAAGCCTAGGGGTGCCCTAGCCTAAGCCTAGGGGTGCCCTAGCCTAAGACTAGGGGTGCCCTTGCCTAAGCCTAGGGGTTCCCTAGCCTAAGTCTAGGGGTGCCTTTGCCTAAGCCTAGGGGTGCCCTAGGCTAAGCCTCGGTGTGCCCTAGCCTAAGCCTAGGGGTGCCCTATCCTTAGGCTAGGGGAGCCCTAGCCTTAGCCTAAGCCTAGGTGTGCCCTAGCCTAAGCCTAGGGGTGCCCTAGCCTAAGCCTAGGGGTGCTCTAGCGTTAGGCATGGGGAGCCTAGCTTTAGCCTTAGCCTAGTGGTGCCCTAGCCTAAGCTTAGGGGTGCCCTAGCCTAAGCCTTGGGGTGCCCTAGCCTGAGGCTAGGGGAGCCCAAGCCTTAGCCTAAGCCTAGGGGTGCCCTAGCCTAAGCCTAGGGGTGCCCTAGCCTGGGCCTAGTGGTGCCACAGCCTGAGCCTACGTGTGCCCTAGCCTGAGGCTAGGGGAGCCCTAATGTTACCCTAGCCTAGAATTGCCCTAGCCTTAGCCTAGGGGTGCCATAGCCTGAGTCTAGGGGTGAACTAGCCTGAGGCAAGAGGAGCCACAGTCTTAGCCTAAGCCTAGGCGAGCCCTAGCCTAAGCTTAGGGGTGCCCTAGCCTAAGCCTAGGGGTGCCCTAGCCTCAGGCTAGGGTAGCCCTAGCCTGAGCCTAGGGGTGCCCTAGCCTGAGGATAGGGGTGCCCTAGCCTAAGCCTAGGCATGCCCTAGCCTAAGCCTAGGGGTGCCCTATCCTAAGGCTAGGAGAGCCCTAGCCTTAGCCTAAGCCTAGGGGTGCCCTAGCCTGAGCCTAGGGGTGCCCTAGCCTTATGCTACGGGATCCCTAGCCTTAGCTTAAGCCTAGGGGTGCCCTAGCCTAAGCCTAGGGGTTCCCTAGCCTAAGTCTAAGGGTGCCTTTGCCTAAGCCTAGGGGTGCCCTAGCCTAATTCTAGGGGTGTCCTAGCCATAGGCTAGGGGAGCCCTTGCCTTAGCCTAAGCATAGGGGTGCCCAAGGCTAAGCCTAGTTGTGCCCTAGCCTAAGCCTAGGGGTGCCCTAGCCTTAGGCTAGGGGAGCCCTAGCCTTAGCCTAAGCCTAGGGGTGCCCTAGCCTAAGCCTAGGGGTGCCCTAGCCTAAGCCTAGGGGTGCTCTAGCCTTAGGCATGGGGAGGCTAGCTTTAGCCTTAGCCTAGGGGTGCCCTAGCCTAAGCCTAGGGGTGCCCTAGCCTGGGCCTTGGGGTGCCATAGCCTGAGCCTACGGGTGCCCTAGCCTGAGGCTAGGGGAGCCCTAATGTTAGTCTAGTCTAGGATTGCCCTAACCTAAGCCTGGGGGTGCCATAGCCTGAGTCTAGGGGTGAACTAGCCTGAGGCAATAGGAGCCACAGTCTTAGCCTAAGCCTAGGGGAGCCCTAGCCTAAGCTTAGGGGTGCCCTAGCCTAAGCCTAGGGGTGCCCTAGCCTTAGGCTAGGGTAGCCCTAGCCTGAGCCTAGGAGTGCCCTAGTCTGAGGATAGGGGAGCCCTTGCCTGAGGCTAGGGGAGCCGTTGCCTTAGCCTAAGTGTAGGGGTGCCCTAGCCTAAGCCTAGGGGTGCCGAAGCTTAAGCCTAGGGGTGCCCTAGCCTTAGTCTAGGAGTTCCCTAGCCTAAGCCTAGGGGTGCCCTAGCCTAAGCCTAAGTTAGCCCAGCCTTAGCCTAAGCCTAGGGGTGCCCTAGCCTAAGCCTAGGGGAGTCCTAGCCTAAGCCTAGGGGTGCCCTAGCCTAAGCCTAGGGGTGCTCTAGCCTTAGCCTAGGGGAGCCCAGCCTTAGCCTAAGCCTAGGGGTGCCCTAGCCTAAGCCTAGGTGTGCCCTAGCCTAAGCTTAGGGGTGCAATAGCCTGAGTCTAGGGTTGCACTAGCCTGAGGCTAGGGGAGCCGTTGCCTTAGCCTAAGTCTAGGGGTGCCCTAGCCTAAGCCTCGGGGTGCCCTAGCCTGAGCCGAGGGGTGCCATAGCTTTAGGCTAGGAGAGCCCTAGCCTTAGCCTAAGCCTAGGGGTGCCCTAGTCTAAGCCTAGGGTGCCCTATCCTGAGCCTAGGGGAGCCCTACCTTAGCCTAAGCATAGGATTGCCCTAGCCTAAGCTTAGGGGTGCCCTAGCCTGAGTCTAGGGGTGCCCTAGCCTGAGGCTAGGGGAGCCGTTGCCTTAGCCTAAGTCTAGGGGTGCCCTAGCCTAAGCCTAGGATGCCCTAGCCTAAACCTAGAGGTGCCCTAGCCTAAGCATAGGGGTGCCCTAGCCCAAGCCTATGGGTGCCCTAGCCTTAGGCTAGGGGAGCCCTAGACTTAGCCTAAGCCTAGGGCTGACCTAGCCTAAGCCTAGGGGTGCCCTAGCCTAAGCCTAGGGATTCCCTAGCCAAAGCCTAGGGGTGCCCTAAACTAAGACTAGGGGTGCCCTAGCCTTAGGCTATGAGACCCCTAGCCTTAGCCTAAGCCCACGGGTGCCTAGCCAAAGCCCAGTGGTGCCCTAGCCTAAGCCTAGGGGTGCCCTAGCCTAAGCCTAGGGGTGCCCTAGCCTAAACCTAAGCCTAGGGGTGCCCTAGCCTAAGTCTAGGGGTGCCCTAGCCTAAGCCTACGGGTGCCCTAGCCTAAGCCTAGGAGTGCCCTAGCCTTAGGCTAGGAGATCCCTAGCCTTAGCCTAAGCCTAGGGGTGCCCTAGCTTAAGCCTAGGGGTGCCCTAGCCTAAGCCTAGGGGTGCTCTAGTCTAAGCCTAGGGGTGCCCTAGCCTTAGGCTATGGGAGCCCTAGCCTTAGCCTAAGCCTACAGGTGCCCTAGCTTAAGCCTAGGGGTGCCGTAGCCTAAGCTTAGGGGTGCCCTCGTCTTAGGCTAAGGGAGCCCTAGCCTTAGCCTAAGCCTAAGGGTGCCTTAGCCTAAGCCTAGAGGTGCCCTAGCCTCAGCTTAAGGGTGCCCTAGCCTCAGCCTTGGGGTGCCCTAGCCTAAGCCTAGGGGTGCCCTAACCTAAGCCTAGGGGTGCCCTATCCTAAGCCTAGTGGTGCCTTAGCCTAAGCCTAGGGGTGACTTAGCCTTAGCCTAAGCCTAGGGGTGCCTTATCCTAAGACTTGGGGTGCCCTAGCCTAAGCCTAGGGGTGCCCTAGCCTTAGGCTAGGGGAGCCCTAGCCTTAGCCTAAGCCTAGGGGTGCCCTAGCCTAAATCTATGGGTGCCCTAGCATAAGCCTAGGGGTGCCATAGCCTGAGTCTAGGGGTGAACTAGCCTGAGGCAAGAGGAGCCACAGTCTTAGCCTAAGCCTAGGGGAGCCCTAGCCTAAGCTTAGGGGTGCCCTAGCCTAAGCCTAAGGGGGGCCCTAGCCTTAGGCTAGGGTAGCCCTAGCCTGAGCCTAGGGGTGCCCCAGCCTGAGGATAGGGGAGCCCTTGCCTGAGGCTAGGGGAGCCGTTGCCTTAGCCTAAGTGTAGGGGTGCCCTAGCCTAAGCCTAGGGGTGCCCAAGCTTAAGCCTAGGGGTGCCCTAGCCTTAGTCTAGGGGTGCCCTAGCCTTAGTCTAGGAGTTCCCTAGCCTAAGCCTAGGGGTGCCCTAGCCTAAGCCTACGGGTGCCCTAGCCTAAGCCTAGGAGTGCCCTAGCCTTAGGCTAGGAGATCCCTAGCCTTAGCCTAAGCCTAGGGGTGCCCTAGCCTAAGCATAGGGGTGCCCTAGCCTTAGGCTATGGGAGCCCTAGCCTTAGCCTAAGCCTACAGGTGCCCTAGCTTAAGCCTAGGGGTGCCGTAGCCTAAGCTTAGGGGTGCCCTAGTCTTAGGCTAGGGGAGCCCTAGCCTTAGCCTAAGCCTAAGGGTGCCTTAGCCTAAGCCTAGTGGTGCCCTAGCCTTAGGCTAGGGGAGCCCAAGCATTAGCCTAAGCCTAGGGGGCCCTAGCCTCAGCTTAAGGGTGCCCTAGCCTCATCATTGGGGTGCCCTAGTCTAAGCCTAGGGGTGCCCTAACCTAAGCCTAGGGGTGCCCTAGCCTAAGCCTAGTGGTGCCTTAGCCTAAGCCTAGGGATGACCTAGCCTTAGCCTAAGCCTAGGGGTGCCTTATCCTAAGACTTGAGGTGCCCTAGCCTAAGCCTAGGGGTGCCCTAGCCTTAGGCTAGGGGAGCCCTAGCCTTAGCCTAAGCCTAGGGGTGCCCTAGCCTAAATCTAGGGGTGCCCTAGCATAAGCCTAGGGGTGCCATAGCCTGAGTCTAGGGGTGAACTAGCCTGAGGCAAGAGGAGCCACAGTCTTAGCCTAAGCCTAGGGGAGCCCTAGCCTAAGCTTAGGGGTGCCCTAGCCTAAGCCTAAGGGGGGCCCTAGCCTTAGGCTAGGGTAGCCCTAGCCTGAGCCTAGGGGTGCCCTAGCCTGAGGATAGGGGAGCCCTTGCCTGAGGCTAGGGGAGCCGTTGCATTAGCCTAAGTGTAGGGGTGCCCTAGCCTAAGCCTAGGGGTGCCGAAGCTTAAGCCTAGGGGTGCCCTAGCCTTAGTCTAGGAGTTCCCTAGCCTTAGCCTAGGGGTGCCCTAGCCTAAGCCTAAGTTAGCCCAGCCTTAGCCTAAGCCTAGGGGTGCCCTAGCCTAAGCCTAGGGGAGTCCTAGCCTAAGCCTAGGGGTGCCCTAGCCTAAGCCTAGGGGTGCTCTAGCCTTAGTCTAGGGGAGCCCAGCCTTAGCCTAAGCCTCGGGGTGCCCTAGCCTGAGCCGAGGGGTGCCGTAGCTTTAGGCTAGGGGAGCCCTAGCCTTAGCCTAAGCCTAGGGGTGCCCCAGTCTAAGCCTAGGGTGCCCTATCCTGAGCCTAGGGGAGCCCTAGCCTAAGCATAGGGGTTCCCTAGCCCAAGCCTATGGGTGCCCTAGCCTTAGGCTAGGGGAGCCCTAGACTTAGCCTAAGCCTAGGGCTGACCTAGCCTAAGCCTAGGGGTGCCCTAGCCTAAGCCTAGGGGTTCCCTAGCCAAAGCCTAGGGGTGCCCTAGCCTAAGACTAGGGGTGCCCTAGCCTTAGGCTAGGAGAGCCCTAGCCTTAGCCTAAGCCTAGGGGTGCCCTAGCCAAAGCCTCGGGGTGCCCTAGCCTAAGCCTAGGGGTGCCCTAGCCTAAGCCTAGGGGTGCCCTATCCTAAATCTAAGCCTAGGGGGGCCCTAGCCTAAGCCTACGGGTGCCCTAGCGTAAGCCTAGGAGTGCCCTAGCCTTAGTCTAGGAGATCCCTAGCCTTAGCCTAAGCCTAGGGGTGCCCTAGCCTAAGCTTAGGGGTGCCCTAGCCTAAGCCTAGGGGTGCCCTAGCCTTAGGCTATGGGAGCCCTAGCCTTAGCCTAAGCCTAAGGGTGCCTTAGCCTAAGCCTAGAGGTGCCCTAGCCTTAGGCTCGGGGAGCCCAAGCATTAGCCTAAGCCTAGGGGGCCCTAGCCTCAGCTTAAGGGTGCCCTAGCCTCAGCCTTGGGGTGCCCTAGCCTAAGCCTAGTGGTGCCTTAGCCTAAGCCTAGGGATGACCTAGCCTTAGCCTAAGCCTAGGGGTGCCTTATCCTAAGACTTGGGGTGCCCTAGCCTAAGCCTAGGGGTGCCCTAGCCTTAGGCTAGGGGAGCCCTAGCCTTAGCCTAATCCTAGGGGTGCCCTAGCCTAAATCTAGGGGTGCCCTAGCCTAAGCCTACGGGTGCGCTAGCCTAAGCCTAGGAGTGCCCTAGCCTTAGCCTAAGCCTAGGGGTGCCCTAGCCTGAGCCTAGGGGTGCCCTAGCTTGAGCCTAGGGGTGCCCTAGCCTTAGGCTAGGGGATCCCTAGCCAGCTTAAGCCTAGGGGTGCCCTAGCCTAAGCCTAGGGGTGCCCTAGCCTAAGCCTAGGGGTGCCCTTAACTAAGCCTAGGGGTTCCCTACCCTAAGTCTAGGGGTGCCTTTGCCTAAGCCTAGGGGTGCCCTAGCCTAATCCTAGGGGTGCCCTAGCCTAAGCCTAGGGGTGCCCTAGCCTAAACCTAAGCCTAGGGGTGCCCTAGCCTAAGTCTAGGGGTGCCCTAGCCTAAGCCTACGGGTGCCCTAGCCTAAGCCTAGGAGTGCCCTAGCCTTAGGCTAGGAGATCCCTAGCCTTAGCCTAAGCCTAGGGGTGCCCTAGCTTAAGCCTAGGGGTGCCCTAGCCTAAGCCTAGGGGTGCCCTAGCCTAAGCCTAGGGGTGCCATAGCCTAAGCTTAGGGGTGCCCTAGTCTTAGGCTAGGGGAGCCCTAGCCTTAGCCTAAGCCTAAGGGTGCCTTAGCCTAAGCCTAGAGGTGCCCTAGCCTTAGGCTAGGGGAGCCCAAGCCTTAGCCTAAGCCTAGGGGGCCCTAGCCTCAGCTTAAGGGTGCCCTAGCCTCAGCCTTTGGGTGCCCTAGCCTAAGCCTAGGGGTACTCTAACCTAAGCCTAGGGTTGCCCTAGCCTAAGCCTAGTGGTGGCTTAGCCTAAGCCTAGGGGTGACCTAACCTTAGCATAAGCCTAGGGGTGCCTTATCCTAAGATTTGGGGTGCCCTAGCCTAAGCCTAGGGGTGCCCTAGCCTTAGGCTAGGGGAGCCCTAGCCTTAGCCTAAGCCTAGGGGTGCCCTAGCCTAAATCTAGGGGTGCCCTAGGCTAAGCCTACGGGTGCGCTAGCCTAAGCCTAGGAGTGCCCAAGCCTTAGGCTAGGGGAGCCCTAGCCTTAGCCTAAGCCTAGGTGTGCCCTAGCCTAAGCCTAGGGGTGCCCTAGCCTAAGCCTAGGGGTGCTCTAGCCTTAGGCATGGGGAGCCTAGCTTTAGCCTTAGCCTAGGGGTGCCCTAGCCTAAGCCTAGGGGTGCCCTAGCCTAAGCCTTGGGGTGCCCTAGCCTGAGGCTAGGGGAGCCCAAGCCTTACCCTAAGCCTAGGGGTGCCCTAGCCTAAGCCTAGGGGTGCCCTAGCCTGGGCCTAGGGGTGCCATAGCCTGAGCCTACGGGTGCCCTAGCCTGAGGCTAGGGGTGCCCTAATGTTACTCTAGCCTAGGATTGCCCTAGCCTAAGCCTAGGGGTGCCATAGCCTGTGTCTAGGGGTGAACTAGCCTGAGGCAAGAGGAGCCACAGTCTTAGCCTAAGCCTAGGCGAGCCCTAGCCTAAGCTTAGGGGTGCCCTAGCCTAAGCCTAGGGGTGCCCTAGCCTTAGGCTAGGGTAGCCATAGCCTGAGCCTAGGGGTGCCCTCGCCTGAGGATAGGGGAGCCCTAGACATAGCCTAAGCCTAGGATTGCCCTAGCGTAAGATAACGGGTGCCCTAGCCTGAGTCTAGGCGTGCCCTTGCCTGAGGCTAGGGGAGCCATTGCCTTAGCCTAAGTGTAGGGTTGCCCTAGCCTAAGCCTATGGGTGCCCAAGCTTAAGCCTAGGGGTGCCCTAGCCTTAATCTAGGAGTTCCCTAGCCTAAGCCTAGGGGTGCCCTAGCCTAAGCCTAAGTTAGCCCAGCCTTAGCCTAAGCCTAGGGGTGCCCTAGCCTAATCCTAGAGGTGCCCTAGCCTAAGCAAAGGGGTGCCCTAGCCCAAGCCATTGGGTGCCCTAGCCTTAGGCTAGGGGATCCCTAGACTTAGCCTAAGCCTAGGGCTGACCTAGCCTAAGCCTAGGGGTGCCCTAGCCTAAGCCTAGGGTGTCCCTAGCCTAAGCCTAGGGGTGTCCTAGCCTAACCCTAGGGGTGCCCTAGCCTTAGGCTAGGAGAGCGCTAGTCTTAGCCTAAGCCTAGGGGTGCCCTAGCCTAAGCCTAGGGGTGTCCTAGCCTAAGCCTAGGGGTGCCCTAGCCTAAGTCTAGGGGTGCCCTAGCTTAAGCCTACGGGTGCCCTAGCCTAAGCCTAGGAGTGCCCTAGCCTTAGGCTAGGAGATCCCTAGCCTTAGCCTAAGACTAGGGGTGCCCTAGCTTAAGCCTAGGGGTGCCCTAGCCTAAGCCTAGGGGTGCCCTAGCCTAAGCCTAGGGGTGCCCTAGCCTTAGGCTATGGGAGCCCTAGCCTTAGCCTAAGCCTACAGGTGCCCTAGCTTAAGCCTAGGGGTTCCGTAGCCTAAGCTTAGGGGTGCCCTAGTCTTAGGCTAGGAGAGCCCTAGCCTTAGCCTAAGCCTAAGGGTGCCTTAGCCTAAGCCTAGAGGTGCCCTAGCCTTAGGCTAGGGGAGCCCAAGCCTTAGCCTAAGCCTAGGGGGCCCTAGCCTCAGCTTATGGGTGCCCTAGCCTCAGCCTTGGGGTGCCCTAGCCTAAGCCTAGGGGTGCCCTAACCTAAGCCTAGGGGTGCCCTAGCCTAAGCCTAGTGGTGCCTTAGCCTAAGCCTAGGGGTTACCTAGCCTTAGCCTAAGCCTAGGGGTGCCTTATCCTAAGACTTGGGGTGCCCTAGCCTAAGCCTAGTGGTGCCCTAGCCTTAGGCTAGGGGAGCCCTAGCCTTAGCCTAAGCCTAGGGGTGCCCTAGCCTAAATCTAGGGGTGCCCTAGCCTAAGCCTACGGGTGCGCTAGCCTAAGCCTAGGAGTGCCCTAGCCTTAGGCTAGGGGATCCCTAGCCTTAGCCTAAGCCTAGGGGTGCCCTAGTTTAAGCCTAGGGGTGCTCTAGCATAAGCCTAGGGGTGCCCTAGCCAAAACCTAGGGGTGACCTAGCCTAAGCTTAGAAGTTCCCTATCCTAAGCCTAGGGGTGCCCTAGCCAAAGCTTAGGGGTGCCCTAGCGTAAGCATAGGGGTGCCCTGGCCTCAGCCTTGGGGTGCCCTAGCCTAAGCCTAGGGGTGCCCTAGCCTAAGCCTAGGGGTGCCCTAGCCTAAGCTTAGGGGTGCCCTAGCCTAAGCTTAGAAGTTTCCTATCCTAAGCCTAGGGGTGCCCTAGCCAAAGCCTAGGGGTGCCCTAACCTAAGCCTAGGGGTGCCCTAGCCTTAGGCTAGGGGAGCCCTAGCCTTAGCCTAAGCCTATGGGTGCCCTAGCTTAAGCCTAGGGGAGGCCTTGCCTAAGCATAGGTGTGCCCTAGCCTAAGCCACAGGTACCCTAGCCTAAGACTAGGGGTGCCCTAGCCTAAGCCTAGGGGTGCCTTTGCCTAAGCCTAGGGGTGCCCTAGCCTAAGCCTAGGGGTGCCCTAGCCATAGTCTAGGGGAGCCCTTGCCTTAGCCTAAGCCTAGGGGTGCCCTAGCCTAAACCTAGGGGTGCCCTAGCCTAAGCCTAGGGGTGCCCTTGCCTTAGGCTAGGGGTGCCCTAGCCTTAGGCTAGGGGAGCCCTAGCCTTAGCCTAAGCCTAGGGGTGCCCTAGCCTAAACCTAGGGGAGCCCTAGCCTGAGCCTAGGGGTGCCCTAGCCTTAGGATAGGGGAGCCCTAGACTTAGCCTAAGCCTAGGATTGCCCCAGCCTAAGCTTCGGGTGCCCTAGCCTGAGTCTAGGGGTGCCCTAGCCTAAGCCTAGGGGTGCCCTAACTTGAGCCTAGGGGTGCCCTAGCCTATGGCTAGGGGATCCCTAGCCTTAGCTTAAGCCTAAGGGTGCCCTAGCCTAAGCCTAGGGGTTCCCTAGCCTAAGCCTAGGGGTGCCTTTGCCTAAGCCTATGGGTGCCCTAGCCTAATCCTAGGGGTGCCCTAGCCATAGGCTAGGGGAGCCCTTGCCTTAGCCTAAGCCTAGGGGTGCCCTAGCCTAAGCCTAGGTGTGCCCTAGATAAGCTTAGGGGTGCCCTAGCCTTAGGCTAGGGAAGCCCTAGCCTTAGCCTAAGCCTAGGGGTGCCCTAGCCTAAGCCTAGGGGTGCCCTAGCCTAAGCCTTGCGGTGCTCTAGCCTTAGGCTAGGGGAGCCTAGCCTTAGGCTAAGCCTAGAGGTGCCCTAGCCTAAGCCTAGGGTTGCCCTAGCCTGAGCCTAGGGGTGCCCTATCCTGAGCCAACGGGTGCCCTAGCCTGAGGCTAGGGGAGCCCTAACGTTAGTCTAGCCTTGGATTTCCCTAGCCTAAGCCTAGGTGTGCCCTAGCCTAAGCCTAGGTTAGCCCAGCCTTATCCTAAGCCTAGGGGTGCCCTAGCGTAAGCCTAGGGGTGGCCTAGCCTAAGCCTAGTGGTGCCCTAGCCTAAGCCTAGGGGTGCTCTACCCTTAGGCTAGGGGAGCCCTAGCCTTAGCCTAGGGGTGCCCTAGCCTAAGCCTAGGGGTGCCCTAGCCTAAACCTAAGCCTTGGGTGGCCTAGCCAAAGCCTAGGGGTGCCCTAGCCTAAGCCTAGGGGTGCCCTAGCCTAAACCTAGGGGTGCCCTAGCCTAAACCTAAGCCTAGGGGTGCCCTAGCCTTAGTCTAGGGGTGCCCTAGCCTAAGCCTACTGGTGCCCTAGCCTAAGCCTAGGAGTGCCCTAACCTTAGGCTAGGAGATCCCTAGCCTTAGCCTAAGCCTAGGGGTGCCCTAGCTTAAGCCTAGGGGTGCCCTAGCCTAAGCCTAGGGGTGCCCTAGCCTAAGCCTAGGCGTGCCCTAGCCTTAGGCTATGGGAACCCTAGCCTTAGCCTAAGCCTACAGGTGCCCTAGCTTAAGCCTAGGGGTGCCGTAGCCTAAGCTTAGGGGTGCCCTAGTCTTAGGCTAGGGGAGCCCTAGCCGTAGCCTAAGCCTAAGGGTGCCTTAGCCTAAGCCTAGAGGTGCCCTAGCCTTAGGCTAGGGGAGCCCAAGCCTTAGCCTAAGCCTAGGGGGACCTAGCCTCAGCTTAAGGGTGCCCTAGCCTCAGCCTTTGGGAGCCCTAGCCTAAGCCTAGGGGTGCCCTAACCTAAGCCTAGGGTTGCCCTAGCCTAAGCCTAGTGGTGGCTTAGCCTAAGCCTAGGGGTGACCTAGCCTTAGCCTAAGCCTAGGGGTGCCTTATCCTAAGACTTGGGGTGCCCTAGCCTAAGCCTAGGGGTGCCCTAGCCTTAGGCTAGGGGAGCCCTAGCCTTAGCCTAAGCCTAGGGGTGCCCTAGCCTAAATCTAGGGGTGCCCTAGCCTAAGCCTACGGGTGCACTAGCCTAAGCCTAGGAGTGCCCTAGCCTTAGGCTAGGGGATCCCTAGCCTTAGCCTAAGCCTAGGGGTGCCCTAGCCTTAGGCTAGGGGATCCCTAGCCTTAGCCTAAGCCTAGGGGAGCCCTAGCCTGAGCCTAGGGGTGCCCTAGCCTTAGGATAGGGGAGCCCTAGACTTAGCCTAAGCCTAGGATTGCCCCAGCCTAAGCTTCTGGTCGCCTAGCCTGAGTCTAGGGGTGCCCTAGCCTAAGCCAAGGGGTGCCCTAGCTTGAGCCTAGGGGTGCCCTTTTTTAGGCTAGGGGATCCCTAGCCTTAGCTTAAGCCTATGGGTGCCCTAGCCTAAGCCTAGGGGTTCCCTAGCCTAAGCCTAGGGGTGCCTTTGCCTAAGCCTAGGGGTGCCCTAGCGTAATTCTAGGGGTGCCCTAGCCATAGGCTAGGGGAGCCCTTGCCTTTGCCTAAGCCTAGGGGTGCCCTAGCTTAAGCCTAGGTGTGCCCTAGCTAAGCCTAGGGGTGCACTAGCCTTAGGCTAGGGGAGCCCTACCCTTAGCCTAACCTAGGGGTGCCCTTGCCAAAGCCTAGGGGTGCCCTAGCCTAAGCCTAGCGGTGCTCTAGCCTTAGGCTAGGGGACCCTAGCCTTAGCCTCAGCCTAGGGGTGCCCTAGCCTAAGCCTAGTGTTGCCCTAGCCTGAGCCTAGGGGTGCCCTATCCTGAGCCTACGGGTGCCCTAGCCTGAGGCTAGGGGAGCCCTAACGTTAGTCTAGTCTTGGATTACCCTAGGCTAAGCCTAGGGGTGCCATAGCCTGAGTCTAGGGGTGCACTAGCCTGAGGCAAGGGGAGTCGCAGCCTTAGCCTAAGCCTAGGGGAGCCCTAGTCTAAGCTTAGGGGTGCCCTAGCCTAAGCCTATGGGTGCACTAGCCTTAGTCTAGGGGTTCCCTAGCCTAAGCCTAGGTGTGCCCTAGCCTAAGCCTAGGTTAGCCCAGCCTTAGCCTAAGCCTAGAGGTGCCCTAGCGTAAGCCTAGGGGTGGCCTAGCCTAAGCCTAGTGGTGCCCTAGCCTAAGCCTAGGGGTGCTCTACCCTGAGGCTAGGGGAGCCCTAGCCTTAGCCTAAGCCTGGGGGTGCCCTAGCCTAAGCCTAGGGGTGCCCTAGCCAAAGCCTATGGGTGCCCTAGCCTTAGGCTAGGGGAGCCCTAGACTTAGCCTAAGCCTAGAGGTGACCTAACCTAAGCATAGGGGTGCCCTAGCCTAAGCCTAGCGGTTCCCTAGCCTAAGCCCAGAGGTTCCCTAGCGTAAGCTTAGGGGTGCCCTAGCCTAAACCTAGGGGTGCCCTAGCCTTAGGCTAGGTGAGCCCTAGCCTTAGCCTAAGCCTAGGGGTGCCCTAGCCTAAGCCAATGGGTGCCCTAGCCTAAGCCTAGGGGTGCCCTAGAACAAGCCTAGGGGTGCCATCAACTAAGCCTAGGGGTGCCATAGGCTAAGCCTAGGGGTGCCCTAGCCTAAGCCTAGGGGAGCCCAAGCCTTAGCCTAAGCCTAGGGGTGCCCTAGTCTAATCCTAGGGGTGCCCTAGCCTAAGCCTAGGGGTGCCCTAGCCTTAGGCTAGGGGAGCCCTAGCCTTAGCCTAAGACGAGGGGTGCCCCTGCCTAAGACTAGGGATGCCCAAGCCTAAGCCTAGATGTGCCGTAACCTAAGCCTAGAGCTTCCCTAGCCTAAGCCTAGGGGTGCCCTAGCCTTAGGCTAGGCGAGCCCTAGCCTTAGCCTAAGCCTAGGGGTGCACTGGCCTTAGCCTAAGCCTAGGGGTGCCCTAGCCTAAGCCTATGGGTGCCCTAGCCTAAGCCTAGGGGTGCCCTAGAACAAGCCTAGGGGTGCCATCGCCTAAGCCTAGGGTTGCCATAGGCTAAGCCTAGGGGTGCCCTAGCCTAAGCCTAGGGGTCCCGTAGCCTTAGGCAAGGGGAGCCCTAGCCTTAGCCTAAGCCTAGGGTTACCCTAGCCTAAGCCTAGGGGTGCCCTATCCTAAGCCTAGGCGTGCCCTAGCCTAAGCCTAGGGGTGCTCTAGCCTTAGGGTAGGGGAGCCCTGGCCTTAGCCTAAGTCTAGGGGTGTCCTAGCCTAAGCCTATGGGTGCCCTAGCCTAAGCCTAGGGGTGCCCTAGCCTTAGGGTAGAAGAGCTCTAGCCTTAGCCTAAGCCTAGGGGTGCCCTAGCTTAAGCCTAGGGGTGCCCTAGCCTAAGCTTAGGGGTGCCCTAGCTTAACCTAGGGGTGCCCTAGCCTAAGCCTAGGGGTGCCCTAGCCTAAGCATAAGCTTAGGGGTGCCCTAGCCTAAGCCTAGGGGTGCCCAGGCCTTAGGCTACGGGAGTCCTTGCCTTAGCTTAAGCCTATGGCTGCCCTAGCCTAAGCTTAAGGGTGCCCTACCCTAAGCCTAGGGGTGCCCTAGCCTAAGCCTAGTGGTACCCTAGCCTAAGCCTAGAGGTGCCCTAGCCTTAGGCTAGGTGAGCCCAAGCATTAGCCTAAGCCTAGGGGTGCCCTAGCCTAAGCCTAGGGGTGCCTGAGCCTAAGCCTAGGGGTGCCCTAACCTAAGCCTAGGGGTGCCCTATCCTAAGCCTAGGCGTGCCCTAGCCTAAGCCTAGGGGAGTCCTAGCCTTAGCCTAAGCCTACGGGTGCACTAGCCTAAGCCTAGGGTTGCTGAGCCTAAGCCTAGGTGAGCCCTAGCGTCAGGCTAGGGGAGCCCTAGCCTTAGCCTAAGCCCTGGGGTGCCCTAGCCTAAACCTAGGGGTGCCCTAGCCTGAGCCTTGGGGTGCCTTAGCCTGAGCCTAGGGGTGCCATAGCCTGAGTCTAGGGGTGAACTAGCCTGAGGCAAGGGGAGCCACAGTCTTAGCCTAAACCTAGGGGTGCCCTAGCCTGAGCCTTGGGGTGCCCTAGCCTAAGCCTAGGGGTGCCATAGCCTGAGTCTAGGGGTGAACTAGCCTGAGGCAAGGGGAGCCACAGTCTTAGCCTAAACCTAGGGGAGCCCTAGCCTAAGCTTAGGGGTGCCCTAGCCTAAGCCTAGGGGTGCCCTAGCCTTAGGCTAGGGTAGCCCTAGCCTGAGCCTAGGGTTGCCCTTGCCTGAGGATAGGGGAGCGCTAGACTTAGCCTAAGCCTAGGATAGCCCTAGCCTAAGATAACGGGTGCCCTAGCCTGAGTCTAGGGGTGCCCTTGCCTGAGGCTAGGGGAGCCGTTGCCTTAGCCTAAGTGTAGGGGTGCCCTAGCCTAAGCCTAGGGGTGCCCAAGCTTAAGCCTAGGGGTGCCCTAGCCTTAGTCTAGGAGTTCCCTAGCCTAAGCCTAGGGGTGCCCTAGCCTAAGCCTCAGTTAGCCCAGCCTTAGCCTAAGCCTAGGGGTGCCCTAGCCTAAGCCTAGGGGTGTCCTAGCCTAAGCCTAGGGCTGCCCTAGCCTAAGCCTAGGGGTGCTCTAGCCTTAGGCTAGGGGAGCCCAGCCTTAGCCTAATCCTAGGGGTTCCCTAGCCTAAGCCTAGGGGTGCCCTAGCCTAAGCCTAGGGGTGCCCTAGCCTTAGGCTAGGAGAGCCCTAGCGTTAGCCTAAGCCTAGGGGTGCCCTAGCCAAAGCCTAGGGGTGCCCTAGCCTAAGCCTAGGGGTGCCCTAGCCTAAGCCTAGGGGTGCCCTAGCCTAAACCTAAGCCTAGGGGTGCCCTAGCCTAAGCCTATGGGTGCCCTAGCCTAAGCCTAGGGGTGCCCTAGAACAAGCCTAGGGGTGCCATCGCCTAAGCCTAGGGGTGCCATAGGCTAAGCCTAAGGGTGCCCTAGCCTAAGCCTAGGGGTTCCCTAGCTTTAGGCAAGGGGAGCCTTAGCCTTAGCCTAAGCCTAGGTTTACCCTAGCCTAAGCCTCGTGGTTCCCTACCCTAAGCCTAGGGGTGCCCTAGCCTCAGCCTAGAGGTGCCCTAGCCTAAGCCTATGGGTGTCCTAACCTAAGCCTAGGGGTGCCCTAGCCTTAGCCTAGGGATGCCCTAGCCTAAGCCTAGGGGTGCCCTAGCCTAAGCCTAAGCTTAGGGGTGCCCTAGCCTAAGCCTAGGGGTGCCCAGGCCTTAGGCTAGGGGAGCCCTTGCCTTAGCTTAAGCCTATGGCTGCCATAGCCTAAGCCTAGTGGTGCCCTACCCTAAGCCTAGAGGTGCCCTAGCCTTAGGCTAGGTGAGCCCAAGCATTAGCCTAAGCCTAGGGGTGCCCTAGCCTAAGCCTAGGGGTGCCCTAACCTAAGCCTAGGGGTGCCCTAGCCTAAGCCTACGGGAGCCCTAGCCTATGCCTTGGGGTGCCCTATCCTAAGCCTAGGTGAGCCCTAGCCTCAGGCTAGGGGAGCCCTAGCCTTAGCCTAAGCCTAGGGGTGCCCTAGCCTAAACCTAGGGGTGCCCTAGCCTGAGCTTAGGGTAGCCCTAGCCTGAGCCTACGGGTGCCCTAGCCTTAGGCTAGGGGAGCCCTAACCTTACCCTAAGCCTAGGGGTGGCCTAGCCTAAGCCTATGGGTCCCATAGCCTAAGCCTTGGGGTGCCCTAGCCTAAGCCTAGGTGTGCCCTAGCCTAAGCCTAGGGGTGCCTTAACCTGAAGCTCTCGGAGCCGTAGCCTTATCCTAAGCCTAGTGGTGCCCTAGCCTAAGCCTAGGCGTGCCCTAGCCTAAGCCTAGGCATGCCCTAGCCTAAGCCTAAGCCTAGGGGTGCCCTAGCCTGAGCCTAGGTGTGCCCTAGCCTAAGCCTAGGGAGCCCTAGCCTTAGGCTAGGGGAGCCCTAGCCTTAGCCTAAGCCTAGGTGCTCCCTAGCCTAAGCCTAGGGGTGGCCTAGCCTAAGCCTAGGCGTCCCCTAGCCTAAGCTTTGGGATGCCCTAGTCTTAGGCTAGGGGAGCCCTAGCCTTAGCCTAAGCTTAGGGGTGCCCTAGCCTAAGTCTAGGGGTGCCCTAACCTAAGCCTAGGGGTGCCCTAGACTAAGACTAGTGGTGCCCTAGCCTTAGGCTAGGTAAGCCCAAGCCTTAGCCTAAGCCTAGTGGTGCCCTAGCCTAAGCCTAGGGGTGCCTGAGCCTAAGCCTAGGCATGCCCTAGCCTAAGCCTAGGGGAGTCCTAGCCTTAGCCTAAGCCTAGGGGTGCCCTAGACTTAGCCTAAGCCTATGTCTGCCCTAGCCTAAGCCTAGGGGTGCCCTAGCCTAAGCCTAGGGGAGCCCTAGACTTAGCCTAAGCTTATGGCTGCCCTAGCCTAAGCCTAGGGGTGCCCTAGCCTAAGCCTAGGGGTGCCCTAACCTTAGGCTAGGGGAGCCCTAGCCTTTGCCTAAGCCTAGGGGTGCCCTAGCGTAAGTCTAGGGATGCCCTTGCCTAAGCCTAGGGGTGCCCTAGCCTAAGTCTATGGGTGCCCTAGCCTAAGCCTAGGGGTGCCCTAGCCTTAGACTAAGCCTAGGGTTGCACTAGTCTAATCCTAGGGGTTCCCTAGCCTAAGCCTAGGGGTGCCCTAGCCTTAGGCTAGGGGAGCCCTAGCCTTAGCCTAAGACCAGGGGTGCCCCTGCCTAAGTCTAGGGGTGCCCAAGCCTAAGCCTAGATGTGCCCTAACCTAAGCCTAGAGCTGCCCTAGCCTAAGCCTAGGGGTGCCCTAGGCTTAGGCTAGGCGAGCCCTAGCCTTAGCCTAAGCCTAGGGGTGCCCTAGCCTTAGCCTAAGCCTAGGGGTGCCCTAGCCTAAGACTATGGGTGCCCTAGCCTCAGCCTAGGGGTGCCCTAGAACAAGCCTAGGGGTGCCATCGCCTAAGCCTAGGGTTTCCATAGGCTAAGCCTAGGGGTGCCCTAGCCTAAGCCTAGGGGTGCCCTAGCCTAAGCCTAGGGGTGTTCTAGCCTTAGGCAAGGGGAGCCTAGCTTTAGCCTTAGCCTAGGGGTGCCCTAGCCTAAGCCTAGGGGTGCCCTAGCCTAAGCCTTGGGGTGCCCTAGCCTGAGGCTAGGGGAGCCCAAGCCTTAGCTTAAGCCTAGGGGTGCCCTAGCCTAAGCCTAGGGGTGCCCTAGCCTGGGCCTAGGGGTGCCATAGCCTGAGCCTACGGGTGCCCTAGCCTGAGGCTAGGGGAGCCCTAATGTTAGTCTAGCCTAGGATTGCCCTAGCCTAAGCCTAGGGGTGCCATAGCCTGAGTCTAGGCGTGAAATAGCCTGAGGCAAGTGGAGCCACAGTCTTAGCCTAAACCTAGGGGAGCCCTAGCCTAAGCTTAGGGGTGCCCTAGCCTAAGCCTAGGGGTGCCCTAGCCTTAGGCTAGGGTAGCCCTAGCCTGAGCCTACGGGTGCCCCTGCCTGAGGATAGGGGAGCCCTAGACTTAGCCTAAGCCTAGGATTGCCCTAGCCTAAGATAACGGGTGCCCTAGCCTGAGTATAGGGGTGCCCTTGCCTGAGGCTAGGGGAGCCGTTGCCCTAGCCTAAGCCTAGGGGTGCCGAAGCTTAAGCCTAGGGGTGCCCTAGCCTTAGTCTAGGAGTTCCCTAGCCTAAGCCTAGGGGTGCCCTAGCCTAAGCCTAAGTTAGCCCAGCCTTAGCCTAAGCCTAGGGGTGCCCTAGCCTAAGCCTAGGGGTGTCCTAGCCTAAGCCTAGGGGTGCCCTAGCCTAAGCCTAGGGGTGCTCTAGCCTTAGGCTAGGGGAGCCCAGCCTTAGCCTAAGCCTAGGGGTGCCCTAGCCTAAGCCTAGGGGTGCCCTAGCCTAAGCTTAGGGGTGCAATAGCCTGAGTCTAGGGGTGCACTAGCCTGAGGCTAGGGGAGCCGTAGCCTTAGCCTAAGCATAGGGGAGCCCTAGCTTAAGCCTAGGGGTGTCCTAGCCTAAGCCTAGGGGTGCCCTAGGCTAAGCCTTGCGGTGCCCTAGCCTAAGCCTAGGCTTCCCCTAGCCTAAGCCTAGGGGAGTCCTAGCCTAAGCCTAGGGGTGCCCTAGCCTAAGCCTAGGGGTGCCCTAGCCTTAGCCTAAGCCTAGGGGTGCCCTAGTCTAAGCCTAGGGTGCCCTATCCTGAGCATAGGGAGCCCTACCTTAGCCTAAGCATAGGATTGTCCTAGCCTAAGCTTAGGGGTGCCCTAGCCTGAATCTAGGGGTGCCGTTGCCTTAGCCTAACTCTAGGGGTGCCTTAGCCTAAGCCTAGGGGTGCCCTAGCCTAAGCCTAGAGGTGCCCTAGCCTAAGCCTAGGGGTGCCCTAGCCTAAGCCTAGAGGTGCCCTAGCCTAAGCCTAGGGGTTCCCTAGCCTAAGCCTAAGGGTGCCCTAGCCTAAGCCTAGGGGTGCCCTAGCCTTAGGCTAGGAGAGCCCTAGCCTTAGCCTAAACCCAGGGGTGTCCTAGCCAAAGCCTAGGGGTGCCCTAGCCTAAGCCTAGGGGTGCCCTAGCCTAAGCCTAGGGGTGCCCTAGCCTAAACCTAAGCCTAGGGGTGCCCTAGCATAAGCCTATGGGTGCCCTAGCCTAAGCCTAGGGGTGCCCTAGAACAATCCTAGGGGTGCCATCGCCTAAGCCTAGGGGTGCCATAGGCTAAGCCTAGGGGTGCCTTAGCCTAAGCCTAGGGGTTCCATAGCTTTAGGCAAGGGGAGCCTTAGCCTTAGCCTAAGCCTAGGTTTACCCTAGCCTAAGCCTAGGGGTTCCCTACCCTAAGCCTAAGGGTGCCCTAGCCTAAGCCTAGAGGTGCCCTAGCCTAAGCCTATGGGTGCCCTAACCTAAGCCTAGGGGTGCCCTAGCCTTAGCCTAGGGATGCCCTAGCCTAAGCCTAGGGGTGCCCTAGCCTAAGCCTAAGCTTAGGGGTGCCCTAGCCTAAGCCTAGGGGTGCCCAGGCCTTAGGCTAGGGGAGCCCTTGCCTTAGCTTAAGCCTATGGCTGCCATAGCCTAAGCCTAGTGGTGACCTACCCTAAGCCTAGAGGTGCCCTAGCCTTCGGCTAGGTGAGACCAAGCATTAGCCTAAGCCTAGGGTTGCCCTAGCCTAAGCCTAGGGGTGCCTGAGCCTAAGCCTAGGGGTGCCCTAGCCTAAGCCTAGAGGTGCCCTAGCCTGATTCTACGGGTGCCCTAGCATAAGGTTACGGGAGCCCTAGCCTTAGTCTAGCCTAGGATTGCCCTAGCCTAAGCCTAGGGTTGCCATAGCCTGAGTCTAGGGGTGCCCTAACCTGAGGCTCTCGGAGCCGTAGCCTTATCCTAAGCCTAGTGGTGCCCGAGCCTAAGCCTAGGCGTGCCCTAGCCTAAGCCTAGGCATGCCCTAGCCTAAGCCTAAGCCTAGGGGTGCCCTAGCCTGAGCCTAGGGGTGCCCTAGCTTGAGCCTAGGGGTGACCTAGCCTTAGGCTAGGGGATCCTTAGCCTTAGCTTAAGCCTAGGTGTGCCCTAGCCTAAGCCTAGGGGTGCCATAGCCTGAGTCTAGGGGTGCCCTAACCTGAGGCTCTCAGAGCCGTAGCCTTATCCTAAGCCTAGTGGTGCCCTAGCCTAAGCCTAGGGGTGCCCTAGACTAAGCCTAGGCATGCCCTAGCCTAAGCCTAGGGGTGCCCTATCCTAAGGCTAGGAGAGCCCTAACCTTAGCCTAAGCCTAGGGGTGCCTTAGCCTCAGCCTAGGGGTGCCCTAGCTTGAGCCTAGGGGTGCCCTAGCCTTAGGCTATGGGATCCCTAGCCTTAGCTTAAGCCTAGGGGTGCCCTAGCCTAAGCCTAGGGGTGCCCTAGCCTAAGCCTAGGGGTGCCCTTGCCTAAGCCTAGGGGTTCCCTAGACTAAGTCTAGGGGTGCCTTTGCCTAAGCCTAGGGGTGCCCTAGCCTAATCATAGGGGTGTCCTAGCCATAGGCCAAGGGAGCCCTTGCCTTAGCCTAAGCCTAGGGGTGCCCTAGTCTAAGCCTAGGGTGCCCTATCCTGAGCCTAGGGAGCCCTACCTTAGCCTAAGCATAGGATTGTCCTAGCCTAAGCTTAGGGGTGCCCTAGCCTGAGTTTAGGGGTGCCCTAGCCTGAGGCTAGGGGAGCCGTTGCCTTAGCCTAAGTCTAGGGGTGCCTTAGCCTAAGCCTAGGGGTGCCCTAGCCTAAGCCTAGAGGTGCCCTAGCCTAAGCATAGGGGTTCCCTAGCCCAAGCCTATGGGTGCCCTAGCCTTAGGCTAGGGGAGCCCTAGACTTAGCCGAAGCCTAGGGCTGACCTAGCCTAAGCCTAGGGGTGCCCGAGCCTAAGCCTAGAGGTGCCCTAGCCTAAGCCTAGGGGTGCCCTAGCCTAAGCCTAGGGGTGCCCTAGCCTAAGCCTAGGGGTTCCCTAGCCTAAGCCTAGGGGTGCCCTAGCCAAAGCCTAGGGGTGCCCTAGCCTAAGCCTAGGGGTGCCCTAGCCTAAGCCTAGGGGTGCCCTAGCCTAAACCTAAGCCTAAGGGTGCCCTAGCCTAAGCCTAGGGGTGCCCTAGCCTAAACCTAAGCCTAGGGGTGCCCTAGCCTAAGCCTATGGGTGCCCTAGCCTAAGCCTAGGGGTGCCCTAGAATAAGCCTAGGGGTGCCATCGCCTAAGCCTAGGGGTGCCATAGGCTAAGCCTAGGGGTGCCTTAGCCTAAGCCTAGGGGTTCCCTAGCTTTAGGCAAGGGGAGCCTTAGCCCTAGCCTAAGCCTAGGTTTACCGTAGCCTAAGCCTAGGGGTTCCCTACCCTAAGCCTAGGGGTGCCCTAGCCTAAGCCTAGAGGTGCCCTAGCCTAAGCCTATGGGTGCCCTAACCTAAGCCTAGGGGTGCCCTAGCCTTAGCCTAGGGATGCCCTAGCCTAAGCCTAGGGGTGCCCTAGCCTTAGCCTAAGCCTAGTAGTGCCCTAGTCTAAGCCTAGGGTGCCCTATCCTGAGCCTAGGGAGCTCAACCTTAGCCTAAGCATAGGATTGTCCTAGCCTAAGCTTAGGGGTGCCCTAGCCTGAGTCTACGGGTGCCCTAGCCTGAGGCTAGGGGAGCCGTTGCCTTAGCCTAAGTCTAGGTGTGCCTTAGCCTAAGCCTAGGGGTGCCCTAGCCTAAGCCTAGAGGTGCCCTAGCCTAAGCCTAGGGGTGCCCTAGCCTAAGCCTAGGGGTGCCCTAGCCTAAGCCTAGGGGTGCACTAGCCTAAGCCTAGGGGTGCCCTAGCCTAAACCTAAGCCTAGGGGTGCCCCAGCATAAGAATATGGGTGCCCTAGCCTAAGCCTAGGGGTGCCCTAGAACAAGACTAGGGGTGCGATCGCCTAAGCCTAGGGGTGCAATAGGATAAGCCTAGGGGTGCCTTAGCCTAAGCCTAGGGGTTCCCTAGCTTTAGGCAAGGGGAGCCTTAGCCTTAGCCTAAGCCTAGGTTTACCCTAGCCTAAGCCTAGGGGTTCCCTACCCTAAGCCTAGCGGTGCCCTAGCCTAAGCCAAGAGGTGCCCTAGCCTAAGCCTATGGGTGCCCTAACCTAAGCCTAGGGGTGCCCTAGCCTTAGCCTAGGGATGCCCTAGCCTAAGCCTAGGGGTGCCCTAGCCTAAGCCTAAGCTTAGGGGTGCCCTAGCCTAAGCCTAGGGGTTCCCAGTCCGTAGGCTAGGGGAGCCCTTGCCTTAGCTTAAGCCTATGGCTGCCATAGCCTAAGCCTAGTGGTGCCCTACCCTAAGCCTAGAGGTGCCCTAGCCTTAGGCTAGGTGAGACCAAGCATTAGCCTAAGCCTAAGGGTGCCCTAGCCTGAGCCTAGGGGTGCCTGAGCCTAAGCCTAGGGGTGCCCTAACCTAAGCCTAGGGGTGCCCTAGCCTAAGCCTAGGCGTGCCCTAGCCTAAGCCTAGGGGAGTCCTAGCCTTAGCCTAAGCCTACGGGTGCCCTAGCCTAAGCCTAGGGGTGCCCTAGCCTAAGCCTAGGTGAGCCCTAGCCTCAGGCTAGGGGAGCCCTAGCCTTAGCCTAAGCCTAGGGGTGCCCTAGCCTGAGCCTACGGGTGCCCTAGCCTTAGGCTAGGGGAGCCCTAACCTTACCCTAAGCCTAGGGGTGGCCTAGCCTAAGCCTATGGGTCCCATAGCCTAAGCCTAGGGGTGCCCTAGCCTAAGCCTAGGGGTGCCCTAGCCTAAGCCTAGGGGTGCCCTAGCCTAAGCCTAGGGGTGCCCTAGCCTAAGCCTAGGCTTCCCCTAGCCTAAGGCTAGGGGAGTCCTAGCCTTAGCCTAAGCCTAGGGGTGCCCTAGCCTAAGCCTATGGGTGCCCTAGCCTGATCCTACGGGTGCCCTAGCATAAGGTTAGGGGAGCCCTAGCCTTAGTCTAGCCTAGGATTGCCCTAGCCTAAGCCTAGGGTTGCCATAGCCTGAGTCTAGGGGTGCCCTAACCTGAGGCTCTCGGAGCCGTAGCCTTATCCTAAGCCTAGTGGTGCCCGAGCCTAAGCCTAGGCGTGCCCTAGCCTAAGCCTAGGCATGCCCTAGCCTAAGCCTAAGCCTAGGGGTGCCTTAGCCTGAGCCTAGGGGTGCCCTAGCTTGAGCCTAGGGGTGACCTAGCCTTAGGCTAGGGGATCCTTAGCCTTAGCTTAAGCCTAGGTGTGCCCTAGCCTAAGCCTAGGGGTGCCATAGCCTGAGTCTAGGGGTGCTCTAACCTGAGGCTCTCAGAGCCGTAGCCTTATCCTAAGCCTAGTGGTGCCCTAGCCTAAGCCTAGGGGTGCCCTAGACTAAGCCTAGGCATGCCCTAGCCTAAGCCTAGGGGTGCCCTATCCTAAGGCTAGGAGAGCCGTAGCCTTAGCCTAAGCCTAGGGGTACCTTAGCCTCAGCCTAGGGGTGCCCTAGCTTGAGCCTAGGGGTGCCCTAGCCTTAGGCTATGGGATCCCTAGCCTTAGCTTAAGCCTAGGGGTGCCCTAGCCTAAGCCTAGGGGTGCCCTAGCCTAAGCCTAGGGGTGCCCTAGCCTAAGCCTAGGGGTGCTCTTGCCTAAGCCTAGGGGTTCCCTAGCCTAAGTCTAGGGGTGCCTTTGCCTAAGCCTAGGGGTGCAGTAGCCTAATCCTAGGGGTGTCCTAGCCATAGGCCAAGGGAGCCCTTGCCTTAGCCTAAGCCTAGGGGTGCCCTAGGCTAAGCCTAGGTGTGCCCTAGCCTAAGCCTAGGGGTGCCCTAGCCTTAAGCTAGGGGAGCCCTAGCCTTAGGCTAGGGGAGCCCTAGCCTTAGCCTAAGCCTAGGTGTGCCCTAGCCTAAGCCTAGGGGTGCCCTAGCCTAAGCCTAGGGGTGTTCTAGCCTTAGGCATGGGGAGCCTAGCCTTAGCCTTAGGCTAGGGGTGCCCTAGCCTAAGCCTAGGGGTGCCCTAGCCTAAGCCTTGGGGTACCCTAGCCTGAGGCTAGGGGAGCCCAAGCCTTAGCCTAAGTCTAGGGGTGCCCAACCCTAAGCCTAGGGGTGCCCTAGCCGGGGCCTAAAGGTGCCATAGCCTGAGCCTAAGGGTGCCCTAGCCTGAGGCTAGGGGAGCCCTAATGTTAGTCTAGCCTAGGATTGCCCTAGCCTAAGCCTAGGGGTGCCATAGCCTGAGTCTAGGGGTGAACTAGCCTGAGGCAAGAGGAGCCACAGTCTTAGCCTAAACCTAGGGGAGCCCTAGCCTAAGCTTATGGGTGCCCTAGCCTAAGCCTAGGGGTGGCCTAGCCTAAGCCTAGGGGTGCCCTAGCCTTAGGCTAGAAGAGCCCTAGCCTTAGCCTAAGCCTAGGTGTGCCCTAGCTTAAGCCTAGGGGTGACCTAGCCTAAGCTTAGGGGTGCCCTAGCTTAACCTAGGGGTGCCCTAGCCTAAGCCTAGGGGTGCCCCAGCCTAAGCCTAAGCTTAGGGGTGCCCTAGCCTAAGCCTATGGGTGCCCTAGCCTGATCCTACGGGTGCTCTAGCATAAGGTTAGGGGAACCCTAGCCTTAGTCTAGCCTAGGATTGCCCTAGCCTAAGCCTAGGGGTGCCTTAGCCTGAGCCTAGGGGTGCCCTAGCTTGAGCCTAGGGGTGACCTAGCCTTAGGCTAGGGGATCCTTAGCCTTAGCTTAAGCCTAGGTGTGCCCTAGCCTAAGCCTAGGGGTGCCATAGCCTGAGTCTAGGGGTGCTCTAGCCTGAGGCTCGCAGAGCCGTAGCCTTATCCTAAGCCTAGTGGTGCCCTAGCCTAAGCCTAGCGGTGCCCTAGACTAAGCCTAGGCATGCCCTAGCCTAAGCCTAGGGGTGCCCTATCCTAAGGCTAGGAGAGCCGTAGCCTTAGCCTAAGCCTAGGGGTGCCTTAGCCTCAGCCGAGGTGTGCCCTAGCTTGAGCCTAGGGGTGCCCTAGCCTTAGGCTATGGGATCCCTAGCCTTAGCTTAAGCCTAGGGGTGCCCTAGCCTAAGCCTAGGGGTGCCCTAGCCTAAGCCTAGGGGTGCTCTTGCCTAAGCCTAGGGGTTCCCTAGCCTAAGTCTAGGGGTGCCTTTGCCTAAGCCTAGGGGTGCCCTAGCCTAATCCTAGGGGTGTCCTAGCCATAGGCCAAGGGAGCCCTTGCCTTAGCCTAAGCCTAGGGGTGCCTAGGCTAAGCCTAGGTGTGCCCTAGCCTAAGCCTAGGGGTGCCCTAGCCTTAGGCTAGGGGAGCCCTAGCCTTAGCCTAAGCCTAGGTGTGCCCTAGCCTAAGCCTAGGGGTGCCCTAGCCTAAGCCTAGGGGTGTTCTAGCCTTAGGCATGGGGAGCCTAGCCTTAGCCTTAGCCTAGGGGTGCCCTAGCCTAAGCCTAGGGGTGCCCTAGCCTAAGCCTTAGGGTACCCTAGCCTGAGGCTAGGGGAGCCCAAGCCTTAGCCTAAGTCTAGGGGTGCCCTAGCCTAAGCCTAGGGGTGCCCTAGCCGGGGCCTAGGGTGCCATAGCCTGAGCCTAAGGGTACCCTAGCCTGAGGCTAGGGGAGCCCTAATGTTAGTCTAGCCTAGGATTGCCCTAGCCTAAGCCTAGGGGTGCCATAGCCTGAGTCTAGGGGTGAACTAGCCTGAGGCAAGAGGAGCCACAGTCTTAGCCTAAACCTAGGGGAGCCCTAGCCTAAGCTTAGGGGTGCCCTAGCCTAAGCCTAGGGGTTCCCTAGCTTAAGCCTAGGGGTGCCCTAGCCTTAGGCTAGAAGAGCCCTAGCCTTAGCCTAAGCCTAGGGGTGCCCTAGCTTAAGCCTAGGGGTGCCCTATCCTAAGCTTAGGGGTGCCCTAGCTTAACCTAGGGGTGCCCTAGCCTAAGCCTAGGGGTGCCCCAGCCTAAGCCTAAGTTTAGGGGTGCCCTAGCCTAAGCCTAGGGGTGCCCAGGCCTTAGGCTAGGGGAGCCCTTGCCTTAGCTTAAGCCTATGGCTGCCCTACCCTAAGCTTAAAGGTGCCCTACCCTAAGCTTAGGGGTGCCCTAGCCTTAGGCTAGGGGAGCCCTAGCCTTAGCCTAAGCCTAGGGATGCCCTAGCCTAAGCCTAGTGGTACCCTAGCCTAAGCCTAGAGGTGCCCGAGCCTTAGGCTAGGTGAGCCCAAGCATTAGCCTAAGCCTAGGGGTGCCCTAGCCTAAGCCTAGGGGTGCCGGAGCCTAAGCCTAGGGGTGCCCTATCGTAAGCCTAGGCGTGCCCTAGCCTAAGCCTAGGGGAGTCCTAGCCTTAGCCTAAGCCTACGGGTGCCCTAGCCTAAGCCTAGGGTTGCTGAGGCTAAGCCTAGGTGAGCCCTAGCCTAAACCTATGGGTGCCCTAGCCTGAGCCTAGGGGTGCCCTAGCCTGAGCCTACGGGTGCCCTAGCCTTAGGCTAGGGGAGCCATAGTCTCAGCCTAAGCCAAGGGGTGGCCTAGCCTAAGCCTATGGGTCCCATAGCCTAAGCCTAGGGGTGCCCTAGCCTAATCCTATGGGTGCCCTAGCCTGAGCCTACGGTTACCCTAGCATAAGGTTAGGGGAGCCCTAGCCTTAGTCTAGCCTAGGATTGCCCTAGCCTAAGCCTAGGGGTGCCATAGCCTGAGTCTAGGGGTGCCCTAACCTGAGGCTCTCAGAGCCGTAGCCTTATCCTAAGCCTAGTGGTGCCCTAGCCTAAGCCTAGGGGTGCCCTAGACTAAGCCTAGGCATGCCCTAGCCTAAGCCTAGGGGTGCCCTATAATAAGGGAAGGAGAGCCCTAGCCTTAGCCTAAGCCTAGGGGTGCCTTAGCCTCAGCCTAGGGGTGCCCTAGCTTGAGCCTAGGGGTGCCATAGCCTTAGGCTATGGGATCCCTAGCCTTAGCTTAAGCCTAGGGGTGCCCTAGCCTAAGCCTAGGGGTGCCCTAGCCTAAGCCTAGGGGTGCCCTTGCCTAAGCCTAGGGGTTCCCTAGCCTAAGTCTAGGGGTGCCTTTGCCTAATCCTAGGGGTGCCCTAGCCTAATCCTAGGGGTGTCCTAGCCATAGGCCAAAGGAGCCCTTGCCTTAGCCTAAGCCTAGGGGTGCCCTAGGCTAAGCCTAGTGTGCCCTAGCCTAAGCCTAGGGGTGCCCTAGCCTTAGGCTAGGGGAGCCCTAGCCTTAGCCTAAGCCTAGGTGTGCCCTAGCCTAAGCCTAGGGGTGCCCTAGCCTAAGCCTAGGGGTGTTCTAGCCTTAGGCAAGGGGAGCCTAGCCTTAGCCTTAGCCTAGGGGTGCCCTAGCCTAAGCCTAGGGGTGCCCTAGCCTAAGCCTTGGGGTGCCCAGCCTGAGGCTAGGGGAGCCCAAGCCTTAGCCTAAGCCTAGGGGTGCCCTAGCCTAAGCCTAGGGGTGCCCTAGCCTGGGCCTAGGGGTGCAATAGCCTGAGCCTACGGGTGCCCTAGCCTGAGGCTAGGGGAGCCCTAATGTTAGTCTAGCCTAGATTTGCCCTAGCCTAAGCCTAGGGGTGCCATAGCCTGAGTCTAGGGGTGAAATAGCCTGAGGCAAGAGGAGCCACAGTCTTAGCCTAAACCTAGGGGAGCCCTAGCCTAAGCTTAGGGGTGCCCTAGCCTAAGCCTAGGGGTGCCCTAGCCTTAGGCTAGGGTAGCCCTAGCCTGAGCCTACGGGTGCCCCTGCCTGAGGATAGGGGAGCCCTAGACTTAGCCTAAGCCTAGGATTGCCCTAGCCTAAGATAACGGGTGCCCTAGCCTGAGTCTAGGGGTGCCCTTGCCTGAGGCTAGGGGAGCCGTTGCCTTAGCCTAAGTCTAGGGGTGCCCTAGCCTAAGCCTAGGGGTGCCGAAGCTTAAGCCTAGGGGTGCCCTAGCCTTAGTCTAGGAGTTCCCTAGCCTAAGCCTAGGGGTGCCCTAGCCTAAGCCTAAGTTAGCCCAGCCTTAGCCTAAGCCTAGGGGTGCCCTAGCCTAAGCCTAGGGGTGTCCTAGCCTAAGCCTAGGGGTGCCCTAGCCTAAGCCTAGGGGTGCTCTAGCCTTAGGCTAGGGGAGCCCAGCCTTAGCCTAAGCCTAGGGGTGCCCTAGCCTAAGCCTAGGGGTGCCCTAGCCTAAGCTTAGGGGTGCAATAGCCTGAGTCTAGGGGTGCACTAGCCTGAGGCTAGGGGAGCCGTAGCCTTAGCCTAAGCATAGGGGAGCCCTAGCTTAAGCCTAGGGGTGTCCTAGCCTAAGCCTAGGGGTGCCCTAGGCTAAGCCTTGCGGTGCCCTAGCCTAAGCCTAGGCTTCCCCTAGCCTAAGCCTAGGGGAGTCCTAGCCTAAGCCTAGGGGTGCCCTAGCCTAAGCCTAGGGGTGCCCTAGCCTTAGCCTAAGCCTAGGGGTGCCCTAGTCTAAGCCTAGGGTGCCCTATCCTGAGCCTAGGGAGCCCTACCTTAGCCTAAGCATAGGATTGTCCTAGCCTAAGCTTAGGGGTGCCCTAGCCTGAGTCTAGGGGTGCCCTAGCCTGAGGCTAGGGGAGCCGTTGCCTTAGCCTAAGTCTAGGGGTGCCTTAGCCTAAGCCTAGGGGTGCCCTAGCCTAAGCCTAGAGGTGCCCTAGCCTAAGCTTAGGGGTGCCCTATCCAAAGCCTAGGGGTGCCCTAGCCTAAGCCTAGGGGTTCCCTAGCCTAAGCCTAGGGGTGCCCTAGCCTAAGCCTAGGGGTGCCCTAGCCTTAGGCTAGGAGAGCCCTAGCCTTAGCCTAAGCCCAGGGGTGCCCTAGCCAAAGCCTAGGGGTGCCCTAGCCTAAGCCTAGGGGTTCCCTAGCCTAAGCCTAGGGGTGCCCTAGCCTAAACCTAAGCCTAGGGGTGCCCTAGCATAAGCCTATGGGTGCCCTAGCCTAAGCCTAGGGGTGCCCTAGAACAATCCTAGGGGTGCCATCGCCTAAGCCTAGGGGTGCCATAGGCTAAGCCTAGGGGTGCCTTAGCCTAAGCCTAGGGGTTCCCTAGCTTTAGGCAAGGGGAGCCTTAGCCTTAGCCTAAGCCTAGGTTTACCCTAGCCTAAGCCTAGGGGTTCCCTACCCTAAGCCTAAGGGTGCCCTAGCCTAAGCCTAGAGGTGCCCTAGCCTAAGCCTATGGGTGCCCTAACCTAAGCCTAGGGGTGCCCTAGCCTTAGCCTAGGGATGCCCTAGCCTAAGCCTAGGGGTGCCCTAGCCTAAGCCTAAGCTTAGGGGTGCCCTAGCCTAAGCCTAGGGGTGCCCAGGCCTTAGGCTAGGGGAGCAATTGCCTTAGCTTAAGCCTATGGCTGCCATAGCCTAAGCCTAGTGGTGACCTACCCTAAGCCTAGAGGTGCCCTAGCCTTCGGCTAGGTGAGACCAAGCATTAGCCTAAGCCTAGGGGTGCCCTAGCCTAAGCCTAGGGGTGCCTGAGCCTAAGCCTAGGGGTGCCCTAACCTAAGCCTAGGGGTGCCCTAGCCTAAGCCTAGGCGTGCCCTAGCCTAAGCCTAGGGGAGTCCTAGCCTTAGCCTAAGCCTACGGGTGCCCTAGCCTAAGCCTAGGGGTGCCCTAGCCTGAGCCTACGGGTGCCCTAGCCTCAGGCTAGGGTAGCCCTAGCCTTAGCCTAAGACTAGGGGTGGCCTAGCCTAAGCCTATGGGTCCCATAGCCTAAGCCTAGGGGTGCCCTAGCCTAAGCCTAGGGGTGCCCTAGCCTAAGCCTAGGGGTGCCCTAGCCTAAGCCTAGGGGTGCCCTAGCCTAAGCCTAGGGGTGCCCTAGCCTAAGCCTAGGGGTGCCCTAGCCTAAGCCTAGGCATCCCCTAGGCTAAGCCTAGGGGAGTCCTAGCCTTAGCCTAAGCCTAGGGGTGCCCTAGCCTAAGCCTATGGGTGCCCTAGCCTGATTCTACGGGTGCCCTAGCATAAGGTTAGGGGAGCCCTAGCCTTAGTCTAGCCTAGGATTGCCCTAGCCTAAGCCTAGGGTTGCCATAGCCTGAGTCTAGGGGTGCCCTAACCTGAGGCTCTCGAAGCCGTAGCCTTATCCTAAGCCTAGTGGTGCCCGAGCCTAAGCCTAGGCGTGCCCTAGCCTAAGCCTAGGCATGCCCTAGCCTAAACCTAAGCCTAGGGGTGCCCTAGCCTGAGCCTAGGGGTGCCCTAGCTTGAGCCTAGGGGTGACCTAGCCTTAGGCTAGGGGATCCTTAGCCTTAGCTTAAGCCTAGGTGTGCCCTAGCCTAAGCCTAGGGGTGCCATAGCCTGAGTCTAGGGGTGCCCTAACCTGAGGCTCTCAGAGCCGTAGCCTTATCCTAAGCCTAGTGGTGCCCTAGCCTAAGCCTAGGGGTGCCCTAGACTAAGCCTAGGGGTGCCATAGCCTGAGTCTAGGGGTGCCCTAACCTGAGGCTCTCAGAGCCGTAGCCTTATCCTAAGCCTAGTGGTGCCCTAGCCTAAGCCTAGGGGTGCCCTAGACTAAGCCTAAGCATGCCCTAGCCTAAGCCTAGGGGTGCCCTATCCTAAGGCTAGGAGAGCCCTAACCTTAGCCTAAGCCTAGGGGTGCCTTAGCCTCAGCCTAGGGGTGCCCTAGCTTGAGCCTAGGGGTGCCCTAGCCTTAGGCTATGGGATCCCTAGCCTTAGCTTAAGCCTAGGGGTGCCCTAGCCTAAGCCTAGGGGTGCCCTTGCCTAAACCTAGGGGTTCCCTAGCCTAAGTCTAGGGGTGCCTTTGCCTAAGCCTAGGGGTGCCCTAGCCTAATCATAGGGGTGTCCTAGCCATAGGCCAAGGGAGCCCTTGCCTTAGCCTAAGCCTAGAGGTGCCCTAGTCTAAGCCTAGGGTGCCCTATCCTCAGCCTAGGGAGCCCTACCTTAGCCTAAGCATAGGATTGTCCTAGCCTAAGCTTAGGGGTGCCCTAGCCTGAGTTTAGGGGTGCCCTAGCCTGAGGCTAGGGGAGCCGTTGCCTTAGCCTAAGTCTGGGGTGGCTTAGCCTAAGTCTAGGGGTGCCCTAGCCTAAGCCTAGAGGTGCCCTAGCCTAAGCATAGGGGTTCCCTAGCCCAAGCATATGGGTGCCCTAGCCTTAGGCTAGGGTAGCCCTAGACTTAGCCTAAGCCTAGGACTGACCTAGCCTAAGCCTAGGGGTGCCCGAGCCTAAGCCTAGAGGTGCCCTAGCCTAAGCCTAGGGGTGCCCTAGCCTAAGACTAGGAGTGCCCTAGCCTAAGCCTAGGGGTTCCCTAGCCTAAGCCTATGGGTTCCCTAGCCTAAGCTTGGGGTGCCCTAGCCAAAGCCTAGGGGTGCCCTAGCCTAAGCCTAGGGGTGCCCTAGCCTAAGCCTAGGGGTGCCCTAGCCAAAACCTAAGCCTAGGGGTGCCCTAGCCTAAGCCTATGGGTGCCCTAGCCTAAGCCTAGGGGTGCCCTAGAACAAGCCTAGGGGTGCCATTGCCTAAGCCTAGGGGTGCCATAGGCTAAGCCTAGGGGTGCCTTAGCCTAAGCCTAGGGGTTCCCTAGCTTTAGGCAAGGGGAGCCTTAGCCTTAGCCTAAGCCTAGGTTTACCCTAGCCTAAGCCTAGGGGTTCCCTACCTTAAGCCTAGGGGTGCCCTAGCCTAAGCCTAGAGGTGCCCTAGCCTAAGCCTATGGGTGCCCTAACCTAAGCCTAGGGGTGCCCTAGCCTTAGCCTAGGGATGCCCTAGCCTAAGCCTAGGGGTGCCCTAGCCTTAGCCTAAGCCTAGGAGTGCCCTAGTCTAAGCCTAGGGTGCCCTATCCTGAGCCTAGGGAGCTCAACCTTAGCCTAAGCATAGGATTCTCCTAGCCTAAGCTTAGGGGTGCCCTAGCCTGAGTCTAGGGGTGCCCTAGCCTGAGGCTAGGGGAGCCGTTGCCTTAGCCTAAGTCTAGGTGTGCCTTAGCCTAAGCCTAGGGGTGCCCTAGCCTAAGCCTAGAGGTGCCCTAGCCTAAGCCTAGGGGTGCCCTAGCCTAAGCCTAGGGGTTCCCTAGCCTAAGCCTAGGGGTGCCCTAGCCTAAGCCTAGGGGTGTCCTAGCCTTAGGCTAGGAGAGCCCTAGCCTTAGCCTAAGCCTAGGGGTGCCCTAGCCAAAGCCTAGGGGTGCCCTAGCCTAAGCCTAGGGGTGCCCTAGCCTAAGCCTAGGGGTGCCCTAGCCTAAACCTAAGCCTAGGGGTGCCCTAGCATAAGAATATGGGTGCCCTAGCCTAAGCCTAGGGGTGCCCTAGAACAAGCCTAGGGGTGCCATCGCCTAAGCCTAGGGGTGCAATAGGCTAAGCCTAGGGGTGCCTTAGCCTAAGCCTAGGGGTTCCCTAGCTTTAGGGAAGGGGAGAGTTACCCTTAGCCTAAGCCTAGGTTTACCCTAGCCTAAGCCTAGGGGTTCCCTACCCTAAGCCTAGGGGTGCCCTAGCCTAAGCCTAGAGGTGCCCTAGCCTAAGCCTATGGGTGCCCTAACCTAAGCCTAGGGGTGCCCTAGCCTTAGCCTAGGGATGCCCTAGCCTAAGCCTAGGGGTTCCCTAGCCTAACCCTAAGCTTAGGGGTGCCCTAGCCTAAGCCTAGGGGTGCCCAGGCCTTAGGCTAGGGGAGCCCTTGCCTTAGCTTAAGCCTATGGCTGCCATAACCTAAGCCTAGTGGTGCCCTACCCTAAGCCGAGAGGTGCCCTAGCCTTAGGCTAGGTGAGACCAAGCATTAGCCTAAGCCTAGGGGTGCCCTAGCCTGAGCCTAGGGGTGCCTGAGCCTAAGCCTAGGGGTGCCCTAACCTAAGCCTAGGGGTGCCCTAGCCTAAGCCTAGGCGTGCCCTAGCCTAAGCCTAGGGGAGTCCTAGCCTTAGCCTAAGCCTACGGGTGCCCTAGCCTAAGCCTAGGGGTGCCCTAGCCTAAGCCTAGGTGAGCCCTAGCCTCAGGCTAGGGGAGCCCTAGCCTTAGCCTAAGCCTAGGGGTGCCCTAGCCTGAGCCTACGGGTGCCCTAGCCTTAGGCTAGGGGAGCCCTAACCTTACCCTAAGCCTAGGGGTGGCCTAGCCTAAACCTAAGCCTAGGGGTGCCCTAGCATAAGCCTATGGGTGCCCTAGCCTAAGCCTAGGGGTGCCCTAGAACAATCCTAGGGGTGCCATCGCCTAAGCCTAGGTGTGCCATAGGCTAAGCCTAGGGGTGCCTTAGCCTAAGCCTAGGGGTTCCCTAGCTTTAGGCAAGGGGAGCCTTAGCCTTAGCCTAAGCCTAGGTTTACCCTAGCCTAAGCCTAGGGGTTCCCTACCCTAAGCCTAAGGGTGCCCTAGCCTAAACCTAGACGTGCCCTAGCTTAAGCCTATGGGTGCCCTAACCTAAGCCTAGGGGTGCCCTAGCCTTAGCCTAGGGATGCCCTAGCCTAAGCCTAGGGGTGCCCTAGCCTAAGCCTAAGCTTAGGGGTGCCCTAGCCTAAGCCTAGGGGTGCCCAGGCCTTAGGCTAGGGGAGCCCTTGCCTTAGCTTAAGCCTATGGCTGCCATAGCCTAAGCCTAGTGGTGACCTACCCTAAGCCTAGAGGTGCCCTAGCCTTCGGCTAGGTGAGACCAAGCATTAGCCTAAGCCTAGGGGTGCCCGAGCCTAAGCCTAGGGGTGCCTGAGCCTAAGCCTAGGGGTGCCCTAACCTAAGCCTAGGGGTGCCCTAGCCTAAGCCTAGGCGTGCCCTAGCCTAAGCCTAGGGGAGTCCTAGCCTTAGCCTAAGCCTACGGGTGCCCTAGCCTAAGCCTAGGGGTGCCCTAGCCTAAGCCTAGGTGAACCCTAGCCTCAGGCTAGGGTAGCCCTAGCCTTAGCCTAAGCCTAGGGGTGCCCCAGCCTGAGCCTATGGGTCCCATAGCCTAAGCCTCGGGGTGCCCTAGCCTAAGCCTAGGGGTGCCCTAGCCTAAGCCTAGGGGTGCCCTAGCCTAAGCCTAGGGGTGCCCTAGCCTAAGCCTAGGCATCCCCTAGGCTAAGCCTAGGGGAGTCCTAGCCTTAGCCTAAGCCTAGGGGTGCCCTAGCCTAAGCCTATGGGTGCCCTAGCCTGATTCTACGGGTGCCCTACCATAAGGTTAGGGGAGCCCTAGCCTTTGTCTAGCCTAGGATTGCCCTAGCCTAAGCCTAGGGTTGCCATAGCCTGAGTCTAGGGGTGCCCTAACCTGAGGCTCTCGGAGCCGTAGCCTTATCCTAAGCCTAGTGGTGCCCGAGCCTAAGCCTAGGCGTGCCCTAGCCTAAGCCTAGGCATGCCCTAGCCTAAGCCTAAGCCTAGGGGTGCCCTAGCCTGAGCCTAGGGGTGCCCTAGCTTGAGCCTAGGGGTGACCTAGCCTTAGGCTAGGGGATCCTTAGCCTTAGCTTAAGCCTAGGTGTGCCCTAGCCTAAGCCTAGGGGTGCCATAGCCTGAGTCTAGGGGTGCCCTAACCTGAGGCTCTCAGAGCCGTAGCCTTATCCTAAGCCTAGTGGTGCCCTAGCCTAAGCCTAGGGGTGCCCTAGACTAAGTCTAGGGGTGCCATAGCCTGAGTCTAGGGGTGCCCTAACCTGAGGCTCTCAGAGCCGTAGCCTTATCCTAAGCCTAGTGGTGCCCTAGCCTAAGCCTAGGGGTGCCCTAGACTAAGCCTAGGCATGCCCTAGCCTAAGCCTAGGGGTGCCCTATCCTAAGGCTAGGAGAGCCCTAACCTTAGCCTAAGCCTAGGGGTGCCTTAGCCTCAGCCTAGGGGTGCCCTAGCTTGAGCCTAGGGGTGCCCTAGCCTTAGGCTATGGGATCCCTAGCCTTAGCTTAAGCCTAGGGGTGCCCTAGCCTAAGCCTAGGGGTGCCCTAGCCTAAGCCTAGAGGTGCCCTAGCCTAAGCATAGGGGTTCCCTAGCCCAAGCCTATGGGTGCCCTAGCCTTTGGCTAGGGGAGCCGTTGCCTTAGCCTAAGTCTGGGGTGCCTTAGCCTAAGTCTAGGGGTGCCCTAGCCTAAGCCTAGAGGTGCCCTAGCCTAAGCATAGGGGTTCCCTAGCCCAAGCCTAGGGGTGCCCTAGCCTTAGGCTAGGGGAGCCCTAGACTTAGCCTAAGCCTAGGGCTGACCTAGCCTAAGCCTATGGGTTCCCTAGCCTAAGCTTGGGGTGCCCTAGCCAAAGCCTAGGGGTGCCCTAGCCTAAGCCTAGGGGTGCCCTAGCCTAAGCCTAGGGGTGCCCTAGCCTAAACCTAAGCCTAGGGGTGCCCTAGCCTAAGCCTAGGGGTGCCCTAGCCTAAACCTAAGCCTAGGGGTGCCCTAGCCTAAGCCTATGGGTGCCCTAGCCTAAGCCTAGGGGTGCCCTAGAACAAGCCTAGGGGTGCCATCGCCTAAGCCTAGGGGTGCCATAGGCTAAGCCTAGGGGTGCCTTAGCCTAAGCCTAGGGGTTCCCTAGCTTTAGGCAAGGGGAGCCTTAGCCTTAGCCTAAGCCTAGGTTTACCCTAGCCTAAGCCTAGGGGTTCCCTACCCTAAGCCTAGGGGTGCCCTAGCCTAAGCCTAGAGGTGCCCTAGCCTAAGCCTATGGGTGCCCTAACCTAAGCCTAGGGGTGCCCTAGCCTTAGCCTAGGGATGCCCTAGCCTAAGCCTAGGGGTGCCCTAGCCTTAGCCTAAGCCTAGGAGTGCCCTAGTCTAAGCCTAGGGTGCCCTATCCTGAGCCTAGGGAGCTCAACCTTAGCCTAAGCATAAGATTGTCCTAGCCTAAGCTTAGGGGTGCCCTAGCCTGAGTCTAGGGGTGCCCTAGCCTGAGGCTAGGGGAGCCGTTGCCTTAGCCTAAGTCTAGGTGTGCCTTAGCCTAAGCCTAGGGGTGCCCTAGCCTAAGCCTAGAGGTGCCCTAGCCTAAGCCTAGGGGTGCCCTAGCCTAAGCCTAGGGGTTCCCTAGCCTAAGCCTAGGGGTGCCCTAGCCTAAGCCTAGGGGTGTCCTAGCCTTAGGCTAGGAGAGCCCTAGCCTTAGCCTATGCCTAGGGGAGCCCTAGCCAAAGCCTAGGGGTGCCCTAGCCTAAGCCTAGGGGTGCCCTAGCCTAAGCCTAGGGGTGCCCTAGCCTAAACCTAAGCCTAGGGGTGCCCTAGCATAAGAATATGGGTGCCCTAGCCTAAGCCTAGGGGTGCCCTAGAACAAGCCTAGGGGTGCCATCGCCTAAGCCTATGAGTGCAATAGGCTAAGCCTAGGGGTGCCTTAGCCTAAGCCTAGGGGTTCCCTAGCTTTAGGGAAGGGGAGAGTTACCCTTAGCCTAAGCCTAGGTTTACCCTAGCCTAAGCCTAGGGGTTCCCTACCCTAAGCCTAGGGGTGCCCTAGCCTAAGCCTAGGGGTGCCCTAGCCTAAGCCTAAGCTTAGGGGTGCCCTAGCCTAAGCCTAGGGGTGCCAAGGCCTTAGGCTAGGGGAGCCCTTGCCTTAGCTTAAGCCTATGGCTGCCATAGCCTAAGCCTAGTGGTGCCCTACCCTAAGCCGAGAGGTGCCCTAGCCTTAGGCTAGGTGAGACCAAGCATTAGCCTAAGCCTAGGGGTGCCCTAGCCTGAGCCTAGGGGTGCCTGAGCCTAAGCCTAGGGGTGCCCTAACCTAAGCCTAGGGGTGCCCGAGCCTAAGCCTAGGCGTGCCCTAGCCTAAGCCTAGGGGAGTCCTAGCCTTAGCCTAAGCCTACGGGTGCCCTAGCCTAAGCCAAGGGGTGCCCTAGCCTAAGCCTAGGTGAGCCCTAGCCTCAGGCTAGGGGAGCCCTAGCCTTAGCCTAAGCCTAGGGGTGCCCTAGCCTGAGCCTACGGGTGCCCTAGCCTTAGGCTAGGGGAGCCCTAACCTTACCCTAAGCCTAGGGGTGGCCTAGCCTAAGCCTATGGGTCCCATAGCCTAAGCCTAGGGGTGCCCTAGCCTAAGCCTAGGGGTACCCTAGCCTAAGCCTAGGGGTGCCCTAGCCTAAGCCTATGGGTGCCCTAGCCTGATTCTACGGGTGCCCTAGCGTAAGGTTAGGGGAGCCCTAGCCTTAGTCTAGCCTAGGATTGCCCTAGCCTAAGCCTAGGGTTGCCATAGCCTGAGTCTAGGGGTGCCCTAACCTGAGGCTCTCGGAGCCGTAGCCTTATCCTAAGCCTAGTGGTGCCCGAGCCTAAGCCTAGGCGTGCCCTAGCCTAAGCCTAGGCATGCCCTAGCCTAAGCCTAAGCCTAGGGGTGCACTAGCCTGAGCCTAGGGGTTCCCTAGCTTGAGCCTAGGGGTGACCTAGCCTTAGGCTAGGGGATCCTTAGCCTTAGCTTAAGCCTAGGTGTGCCCTAGCCTAAGCCTAGGGGTGCCATAGCCTGAGTCTAGGGGTGCCCTAACCTGAGGCTCTCAGAGCCGTAGCCTTATCCTAAGCCTAGTGGTGCCCTAGCCTAAGCCTAGGGGTGCCCTAGACTTAGCCTAGGGGTGCCATAGCCTGAGTCTAGGTGTGCCTTAACCTGAGGCTCTCAGAGCCGTAGCCTTATCCTAAGCCTAGTGGTGCCCTAGCCTAAGCCTAGGGGTGCCCTAGACTAAGCCTAGGCATGCCCTAGCCTAAGCCTAGGGGTGCCCTATCCTAAGGCTAGGAGAGCCCTAACCTTAGCCTAAGCCTAGGGGTGCCTTAGCCTCAGCCTAGGGGTGCCCTAGCTTGAGCCTAGGGGTGCCCTAGCCTTAGGCTATGGGATCCCTAGCCTTAGCTTAAGCCTAGGGGTGCCCTAGCCTAAACCTAGGGGTGCCCTAGCCTAAACCTAGGGGTGCCCTTGCCTAAGCCTAGGGGTTCCCTAGCCTAAGTCTAGGGGTGCCTTTGCCTAAGCCTAGGGGTGCCCTAGCCTAATCATAGGGGTGTCCTAGCCATAGGCCAAGGGAGCCCTTGCCTTAGCCTAAGCCTAGGGGTGCCCTAGTCTTAGCCTAGGGTGCCCTATCCTGAGCCTAGGGAGCCCTACCTTAGCCTAAGCATAGGATTGTCCTAGCCTAAGCTTAGGGGTGCCCTAGCCTGAGTTTAGGGGTGCCCTAGCCTGAGGCTAGGGGAGCCGTTGCCTTAGCCTAAGTCTGGGGTGGCTTAGCCTAAGTCTAGGGGTGCCCTAGCCTAAGCCTAGCGGTGCCCTAGCCTAAGCATAGGGGTTCCCTAGCCCAAGCCTAGGGGTGGCCCTAGCCTTAGGCTAGGGGAGCCCTAGACTTAGCCTAAGCCTAGGGCTGACCTAGCCTAAGCCTAGGGGTGCCCGAGCCTAAGCCTAGAGGTGCCCTAGCCTAAGCCTAGGGGTGCCCTAGCCTAAGCCTAGGGGTGCCCTAGCCTAAGCCTAGGGGTTCCCTAGCCTAAGCCTATGGGTTCCCTAGCCTAAGCTTGGGGTGCCCTAGCCAAAGCCTAGGGGTGCCCTAGCCTAAGCCTAGGGGTGCCCTAGCCTAAGCCTAGGGGTGCCCTAGCCTAAACCTAAGCCTAGGGGTGCCCTAGCCTAAGCCTAGGGGTGCCCTAGCCTAAACCTAAGCCTAGGGGTGCCCTAGCCTAAGCCTATGGGTGCCCTAGCCTAAGCCTAGGGGTGCCCTAGAACAAGCCTAGGGGTGCCATCGCCTAAGCCTAGGGGTGCCATAGGCTAAGCCTAGGGGTGCCTTAGCCTAAGCCTAGGGGTTCCCTAGCTTTAGGCAAGGGGAGCCTTAGCCTTAGCCTAAGCCTAGGTTTACCCTAGCCTAAGCCTAGGGGTTCCCTACCCTAAGCCTAGGGGTGCCCTAGCCTAAGCCTAGAGGTGCCCTAGCCTAAGCCTATGGGTGCCCTAACCTAAGCCTAGGGGTGCCCTAGCCTTAGCCTAGGGATGCCCTAGCCTAAGCCTAGGGGTGCCCTAGCCTTAGCCTAAGCCTAGGAGTGCCCTAGTCTAAGCCTAGGGTGCCCTATCCTGAGCCTAGGGAGCTCAACCTTAGCCTAAGCATAAGATTGTCCTAGCCTAAGCTTAGGGGTGCCCTAGCCTGAGTCTAGGGGTGCCCTAGCCTGAGGCTAGGGGAGCCGTTGCCTTAGCCTAAGTCTAGGTGTGCCTTAGCCTAAGCCTAGGGGTGCCCTAGCCTAAGCCTAGAGGTGCCCTAGCCTAAGCCTAGGGGTGCCCTAGCCTAAGCCTAGGGGTTCCCTAGCCTAAGCCTAGGGGTGCCCTAGCCTAAGCCTAGGGGTGTCCTAAACTTAGGCTAGGAGAGCCCTAGCCTTAGCCTAAGCCTAGGGGTGCCCTAGCCAAAGCCTAGGGGTGCCCTAGCCTAAGCCTAGGGGTGCCCTAGCCTAAGCCTAGGGGTGCCCTAGCCTAAACCTAAGCCTAGGGGTGAACTAGCATAAGAATATGGGTGCCCTAGCCTAAGCCTAGGGGTGCCCTAGAACAAGCCTAGGGGTGCCATCGCCTAAGCCTAGGGGTGCAATAGGCTAAGCCTAGGGGTGCCTTAGCCTAAGCCTAGGGGTTCCCTAGCTTTAGGGAAGGGGAGAGTTAGCCTTAACCTAAGCCTAGGTTTACCCTAGCCTAAGCCTAGGGGTTCCCTACCCTAAGCCTAGGGGTGCCCTAGCCTAAGCCTAGAGGTGCCCTAGCCTAAGCCTATGGGTGCCCTAACCTAAGCCTAGGGGTGCCCTAGCCTTAGCCTAGGGATGCCCTAGCCTAAGCCTAGGGGTGCCCTAGCCTAAGCCTAAGCTTAGGGGTGCCCTAGCCTAAGCCTAGGGGTGCCCAGGCCTTAGGCTAGGGGAGCCCTTGCCTTAGCTTAAGCCTATGGCTGCCATAGCCTAAGCCTAGTGGTGCCCTACCCTAAGCCGAGAGGTGCCCTAGCCTTAGGCTAGGTGAGACCAAGCATTAGCCTAAGCCTAGGGGTGCCCTAGCCTGAGCCTAGGGGTGCCTGAGCCTAAGCCTAGGGGTGCCCTAACCTAAGCCTAGGGGTGCCCTAGCCTAAGCCTAGGCGTGCCCTAGCCTAAGCCTAGGGGAGCCCTAGCCTTAGCCTAAGCCTACGGGTGCCCTAGCCTAAGCCTAGGGGTGCCCTAGCCTAAGCTTGGTGAGCCCTAGCCTCAGGCTAGGGGAGCCCTAGCCTTAGCCTAAGCCTAGGGGTGCCCTAGCCTGAGCCTACGGGTGCCCTAGCCTTAGGCTAGGGGAGCCCTAACCTTACCCTAAGCCTAGGGGTGGCCTAGCCTAAGCCTATGGGTCCCATAGCCTAAGCCTAGGGGTGCTCTAGCCTAAGCCTAGGGGTGCCCTAGCCTAAGCCTAGGGGTGCCCTAGCCTAAGCCTAGGGGTGCCCTAGCCTAAGCCTAGGCTTCCCCTAGCCTAAGCCTAGGGGTGTCCTAGCCTTAGCCTAAGCCTAGGGGTGCCCTAGCCTAAGCCTATGGGTGCCCTAGCCTGATCCTACGGGTGCCCTAGCATAAGGTTAGGGGAGCCCTAGCCTTAGTCTAGCCTAGGATTGCCCTAGCCTAATCCTAGGGTTGCCATAGCCTGAGTCTAGGGGTGCCCTAACCTGAGGCTCTCGGAGCCGTAGCCTTATCCTAAGCCTATTGGTGCCGAGCCTAAGCCTAGGCATGCCCTAGCCTAAGCCTAGGCATGCCCTAGCCTAAGCCTAAGCCTAGGGGTTCCTTAGCCTGAGCCTAGGGGTGCCCTAGCTTGAGCCTAGGGGTGACCTAGCCTTAGGCTAGGGGATCCTTAGCCTTAGCTTAAGCCTAGGTGTGCCCTAGCCTAAGCCTAGGGGTGCCATAGCCTGAGTCTAGGGGTGCTCTAACCTGAGGCTCTCAGAGCCGTAGCCTTATCCTAAGCCTAGTGGTGCCCTAGCCTAAGCCTAGGGGTGCCCTAGACTAAGCCTAGGCATGCCCTAGCCTAAGCCTAGGGGTGCCCTATCCTAAGGCTAGGAGAGCCGTAGCCTTAGCCTAAGCCTAGGGGTGCCTTAGCCTCAGCCTAGGGGTGCCCTAGCTTGAGCCTAGGGGTGCCCTAGCCTTAGGCTATGGGATCCCTAGCCTTAGCTTAAGCCTAGGGGTGCCCTAGCCTAAGCCTAGGTGTGCCCTAGCCTAAGCCTAGGGGTGCCCTAGCCTAAGACTAGGGGTGCTCTTGCCTAAGCCTAGGGGTTCCCTAGCCTAAGTCTAGGGGTGCCTTTGCCTAAGCCTAGGGGTGCCCTAGCCTAATCCTAGGGGTGTCCTAGCCATAGGCGAAGGGAGCCCTTGCCTTAGCCTAAGCCTAGGGGTGCCCTAGGCTAAGCCTAGGTGTGCCCTAGCCTAAGCCTAGGGGTGCCCTAGCCTTAGGCTAGGGGAGCCCTAGCCTTAGCCTAAGCCTAGGTGTGCCCTAGCCTAAGCCTAGAGGTGCCCTAGCCTAAGCCTAGGGGTGTTTTAGCCTTAGGCATGGGGAGCCTAGCCTTAGCCTTAGCCTAGGGGTGCCCTAGCCTAAGCCTAGGGGTGCCCTAGCCTAAGCCTTGGGGTACCCTAGCCTGAGGCTAGGGGAGCCCAAGACTTAGCCTAAGTCTAGGGGTGCCCTAGCCTAAGCCTAGGGGTGCCCTAGCCGGGGCCTAGGGGTGCCATAGCCTGAGCCGAAGGGTGCCCTAGCCTGAGGCTAGGGGAGCCCTAATGTTAGTCTAGCCTAGGATTGCCCTAGCCTAAGCCTAGGGATGCCATAGCCTGAGTCTAGGGGTGAAATAGCCTGAGGCAAGAGGAGCCACAGTCTTAGCCTAAACCTAGGGGAGCCCTAGCCTAAGCTTAGGGGTGCCCTAGCCTAAGCCTAGGGGTGCCCTAGCCTTAGGCTAGGGTAGCCCTAGCCTGCGCCTAGGGGTGCCCTTGCCTGAGGATAGGGGACCCCTAGAATTAGCCTAAGCCTAGGATTGCCCTAGCCTAAGATAACGGGTGCCCTAGCCTGAGTCTAGGGGTGCCCTTGCCTGAGGCTAGGGGAGCCGTTGCCTTAGCCTAAGTGTAGGGGTGCCCTAGCCTAAGCCTAGGGGTGCCCAAGCTTAAGCCTAGGGGTGCCCTAGCCTTAGTCTAGGAGTTCCCTAGCCTAAGCCTAGGGGTGCCCTAGCCTCAGCCTAAGTTAGCCCAGCCTTAGCCTAAGCCTAGGGGTGCCCTAGCCTAAGCCTAGGGGTGTCCTAGCCTAAGCATAGGGGTTCCCTAGCCTAAGCCTAGGGGTGCTCTAGCCTTAGGCTAGGGGAGCCCAGCCTTAGTCTAAGCCTAGAGGTGCCCTTGGCTAAGCCTAGGGGTGCCCTAGCCTAAGCTTAGGGGTGCAATAGCCTGAGTCTCGGGGTGCACTAGCCTGAGGCTAGGGGAGCCGTAGCCTTAGCCTAAGCATAGGGGAGCCCTAGCTTAAGCCTAGGGGTGTCCTAGCCTAAGCCTAGGGGTGCCCTAGCCTAAGCCTAGGGGTGCCCTAGCCTAAGCCTAGGCATCCCCTAGGCTAAGCCTAGGGGAGTCCTAGCCTTAGCCTAAGCCTAGGGGTGCCCTAGCCTAAGCCTATGGGTGCCCTAGCCTGATCCTATGGGTGCCCTAGCATAAGGTTAGGGGAGCCCTAGCCTTAATCTAGCCTAGGATTGCCCTAGCCTAAGCCTAGGGTTGCCATAGCCTGAGTCTAGGGGTGCCCTAACTTGAGGCTCTCAGAGCCGTAGCCTTATCCTAAGCCTAGTGGTGCCCGAGCCTAAGCCTAGGTGTGCCCTAGCCTAAGCCTAGGCATGCCCTAGCCTAAGCCTAAGCCTTGGGGTGCCCTAGCCTGAGCCTAGGGGTGCCCTAGCTTGAGCCTAGGGGTGACCTAGCCTTAGGCTAGGGGATCCTTAGCCTTAGCTTAAGCCTAGGTGTGCCCTAGCCTAAACCTAGGGGTGCCATAGCCTGAGTCTAGCGGTGCCCTAACCTGAGGCTCTCAGAGCCGTAGCCTTTTCCTAAGCATAGTGGTGCCCTAGCCTAAGCCTAGGGGTGCCCTAGACTAAGCCTAGGCATGCCCTAGCCTAAGCCTAGGGGTGCCCTATCCTAAGGCTAGGAGAGCCCTAACCTTAGCCTAAGCCTAGGGGTGCCTTAGCCTCAGCCTAGGGGTGCCCTAGCTTGAGCCTAGGGGTGCCCTAGCCTTAGGCTATGGGATCCCTAGCCTTAGCTTAAGCCTAGGGGTGCCCTAGCCTAAGCCTAGGGGTGCCCTAGCCTAAGCCTAAGGGTGCCCTTGCCTAAGCCTAGGGGTTCCCTAGCCTAAGTCTAGGGGTGCCTTTGCCTAAGCCTAGGGGTGCCCTAGCCTAATCATAGGGGTGTCCTAGCCATAGGCCAAGGGAGCCCTTGCCTTAGCCTAAGCCTAGGGGTGCCCTAGTCTAAGCCTAGGGTGCCCTATCCTGAGCCTAGGGAGCCCTACCTTAGCCTAAGCATAGGATTGTCCTAGCCTAAGCTTAGGGGTGCCCTAGCCTGAGTTTAGGGGTGCCCTAGCCTGAGGCTAGGGGAGCCGTTGCCTTAGCCTAAGTCTGGGGTGCCTTAGCCTAAGTCTAGGGGTGCCCTAGCCTAAGCCTAGAGGTGCCTTAGCCTAAGCATAGGGGTTCCCTAGCCCAAGCCTATGGGTGCCCTAGCCTTAGGCTAGGGGAGCCCTAGACTTAGCCTAAGCCTAGGGCTGACCTAGCCTAAGCCTAGGGGTGCCCGAGCCTAAGCCTAGAGGTGCCCTAGCCTAAGCCTAGGGGTGCCCTAGCCTAAGCCTAGGGGTGCCCTAGCCTAAGCCTAGGGGTTCCCTAGCCTAAGCCTATGGGTTCCCTAGCCTAAGCTTGGGGTGCCCTAGCCAAAGCCTAGGGGTGCCCTAGCCTAAGCCTAGGGGTGCCCTAGCCTAAGCCTAGGGGTGCCCTAGCCTAAGCCTAGGGGTGCCCTTGCCTAAGCCTAGGGGTTCCCTAGCCTAAGTCTAGGGGTGCCTTTGCCTAAGCCTAGGGGTGCCCTAGCCTAATCATAGGGGTGTCCTAGCCATAGGCCAAGGGAGCCCTTGCCTTAGCCTAAGCCTAGGGGTGCCCTAGTCTAAGCCTAGGGTGCCCTATCCTGAGCCTAGGGAGCCCTACCTTAGCCTAAGCATAGGATTGTCCTAGCCTAAGATTAGGGGTGCCCTAGTCTGAGTCTAGGGGTGCCGTAGCCTGAGGCTAGGGGAGCCGTTGCCTTAGCCTAAGTCTAGGGGTGCCTTAGCCTAAGCCTAGGGGTGCCCTAGCCTAAGCCTAGAGGTGCCCTAGCCTAAGCATAGGGGTTCCCTAGCCCAAGCCTATGGATGCCCTAGCCTTAGGCTAGGGGAGCCCTAGACGTAGCCTAAGCCTAGGGCTGACCTAGCCTAAGCCTAGGGGTGCCCTAGCCTAAGCCTAGAGGTGCCCTAGCCTAAGCCTAGGGGTGCCCTAGCCTAAGCCTAGGGGTGCCCTAGCCTAAGCCTAGGGGTTCCCTAGCCTAAGCCTAGGGGTGCCTTAGCCTAAGTCTAGGGGTGCCCTAGCCTTAGGCTAGGAGAGCCCTAGCCTTAGCCTAAGCCTAGGGGTGCCCTAGCCAAAGCCTAGGGGTGCCCTAGCCTAAGCCTAGGGGTGCCCTAGCCTAAGCCTAGGGGTGCCCTAGCCTAAACCTAAGCCTAGGGGTGCCCTAGCCTAAGCCTATGGGTGCCCTAGCCTAAGCCTAGGGGTGCCCTAGAACAAGCCTAGGGGTGCCATCGCCTAAGCCTAGGGGTGCCATAGGCTAAGCCTTGGCATCCCCTAGGCTAAGCCTAGGGGAGTCCTAGCCTTAGCCTAAGCCTATGGGTGCCCTAGCCTAAGCCTATGGGTGCCCTAGCCTGATCCTATGGGTGCCGTAGCATAAGGTTAGGGGAGCCCTAGCCTTTGTCTAGCCTAGGATTGCCCTAGCCTAAGCCTAGGGTTGCCATAGCCTGAGTCTAGGGGTGCCCTAACTTGAGGCTCTCGGAGCCGTAGCCTTATCCTAAGCCTAGTGGTGCCCGAGCCTAAGCCTAGGCGTGCCCTAGCCTAAGCCTAGGCATGCCCTAGCCTAAGCCTAAGCCTAGGGGTGCCCTAGCCTGAGCCTAGGGGTGCCCTAGCTTGAGCCTAGGGGTGACCTAGCCTTAGGCTAGGGGATCCTTAGCCTTAGCTTAAGCCTAGGTGTGCCCTAGCCTAAGCCTAGGGGTGCCATAGCCTGAGTCTAGGGGTGCCCTAACCTGAGGCTCTCAGAGCCGTAGCCTTATCCTAAGCCTAGTGGTGCCCTAGCCTAAGCCTAGGGGTGCCCTAGACTAAGCCTAGGCATGCCCTAGCCTAAGCCTAGGGGTGCCCTATCCTAAGGGAAGGAGAGCCCTAACCTTAGCCTAAGCCTAGGGGTGCCTTAGCCTCAGCCTAGGGGTGCCCTAGCTTGAGCCTAGGGGTGCCCTAGCCTTAGGCTATGGGATCCCTAGCCTTAGTTTAAGCCTAGGGGTGCCCTAGCCTAAGCCTAGGGGTGCCCTAGCCTAAGCCTAGGGGTGCCCTTGCCTAAGCCTAGGGGTTCCCTAGCCTAAGTCTAGGGGTGCCTTTGCCTAAGCCTAGGGGTGCCCTAGCCTAATCATAGGGGTGTCCTAGCCATAGGCCAAGGGAGCCCTTGCCTTAGCCTAAGCCTAGGGGAGCCCTAGTCTAAGCCTAGGGTGCCCTATCCTGAGCCTAGGGAGCCCTACCTTAGCCTAAGCATAGGATTGTCCTAGCCTAAGCTTAGGGGTGCCCTAGTCTGAGTCTAGGGGTGCCGTAGCCTGAGGCTAGGGGAGCCGTTGCCTTAGCCTAAGTCTAGGGGTGCCTTAGCCTAAGCCTAGGGGTGCCCTAGCCTAAGCCTAGAGGTGCCCTAGCCTAAGCATAGGGGTTCCCTAGCCCAAGCCTATGGGTGCCCTAGCTTAAGCTAGGGGAGCCCTAGACGTAGCCTAAGCCTAGGGCTGACCTAGCCTAAGCCTAGGGGTGCCCTAGCCTAAGCCTAGAGGTGCCCTAGCCTAAGCCTAGGGGTGCCCTAGCCTAAGCCTAGGGGTGCCCTAGCCTAAGCCTAGGGGTTCCCTAGCCTAAGCCTAGGGGATTCCCTAGCCTAAGCCTAGGGGTGCCCTAGCCTAAGTCTAGGGGTGCCCTAGCCTTAGGCTAGGAGAGCCCTAGCCTTAGCCTAAGCCTAGGGGTGCCCTAGCCAAAGCCTAGGGGTGCCCTAGCCTAAGCCTAGGGGTGCCCTAGCCTAAGCCTAGGGGTGCCCTAGCCTAAACCTAAGCCTAGGGGTGCCCTAGCCTAAGCCTATGGGTGCCCTAGCCTAAGCCTAGGGGTGCCCTAGAACAAGCCTAGGGGTGCCATCGCCTAAGCCTAGGGGTGCCATAGGCTAAGCCTAGGGGTGCCTTAGCCTAAGCCTAGGGGTTCCCTAGCTTTAGGCAAGGGGAGCCTTAGCCTTAGCCTAAGCCTAGGTTTACCCTAGCCTAAGCCTAGGGGTTCCCTACCCTAAGCCTAGGGGTGCCCTAGCCTAAGCCTAGAGGTGCCCTAGCCTAAGCCTATGGGTGCCCTAACCTAAGCCTAGGGGTGCCCAAGCCTTAGCCTAGGGATGCCCTAGCCTAAGCCTAGGGGTGCCCTAGCTTTAGCCTAAGCCTAGGAGTGCCCTAGTCTAAGCCTAGGGTGCCCTATCCTGAGCCTAGGGAGCCCAACCTTAGCCTAAGCACAGGATTGTCCTAGCCTAAGCTTAGGGGTGCCCTAGCCTGATACTAGGGGTGCCCTAGCCTGAGGCTAGGGGAGCCGTTGCCTTAGCCTAAGTCTAGGGGTGCCCTAGCCTAAGCCTAGAGGTGCCCTAGCCAAAGCCTAGGGGTGCCCTAGCCTAAGCCTAGGGGTTCCCTAGACTAAGCCTAGGGGTGCCGTAGCCTAAGCCTAGGGGTGCCCTAGCCTTAGGCTAGGAGAGCCCTAGCCTTAGCCTAAGCCTAGGGGTGCCCTAGCCAAAGCCTAGGGGTGCCCTAGCCTAAGCCTAGGGGTGCCCTAGCCTAAGCCTAGGGGTGCCCTAGCCTAAACCTAAGCCTAGGGGTGCCCTAGCATAAGAATATGGGTGCCCTAGCCTAAGTCTAGGGGTGCCCTAGAACAAGCCTAGGGGTGCCATCGCCTAAGCCTAGGGGAGCAATAGGCTAAGCCTAGGGGTGCCTTAGCCTAAGCCTAGGGGTTCCCTAGCTTTAGGCAAGGGGAGCCTTAGCCTTAGCCTAAGCCTAGGTTTACCCTAGCCTAAGCCTAGGGGTTCCCTACCCTAAGCCTAGGGGTGCCCTAGCCTAAGCCTAGAGGTGCCCTAGCCTAAGCCTATGGGTGCCCTAACCTAAGCTTAGGGGTGCCCTAGCCTTAACCTAGGGATGCCCTAGCCTAAGCCTAGGGGTGCCCTAGCCTAACCCTAAGCTTAGGGGTGCCCTAGCCTTAGGCTATGGGATCCCTAGCCTTAGCTTAAGCCTAGGGGTGCCCTAGCCTAAGCCTAGGGGTGCCCTAGCCTAAGCCTAGGGGTGCCCTTGCCTAAGCCTAGGGGTTCCCTAGCCTAAGTCTAGGGGTGCCTTTACCTAAGCCTAGGGGTGCCCTAGCCTAATCCTAGGGGTGTCCTAGCCATAGGCCAAGGGAGCCCTTGCCTTAGCCTAAGCCTAGGGGTGCCCTAGGCTAAGCCTAGGTGTGCCCTAGCCTAAGCCTAGGGGTGCCCTAGCCTTAGGCTAGGGGAGCCCTAGCCTTAGCCTAAGCCTAGGTGTGCCCTAGCCTAAGCCTAGGGGTGCCCTAGCCTAAGCCTAGGGGTGTTCTAGCCTTAGGCATGGGGAGCCTAGCCTTAGCCTTAGCCTAGGGGTGCCCTAGCCTAAGCCTAGGGGTGCCCTAGCCTAAGCCTTGGGGTACCCTAGCCTGAGGCTAGGGGAGCCCAAGCCTTAGCCTAAGTCTAGGGGTGCCCTAGCCTAAGCCTAGGGGTGCCCTAGCCGGGGCCTAGGGGTGCCATAGCCTGAGCCTAAGGGTGCCCTAGCCTGAGGCTAGTGGAGCCCTAATGTTAGTCTAGCCTAGGATTGCCCTAGCCTAAGCCTAGGGGTGCCATAGCCTGAGTCTAGGGGTGAACTAGCCTGAGGCAAGAGGAGCCACAGTCTTAGCCTAAACCTAGGGGAGCCCTAGCCAAAGCTTAGGGATGCCCTAGCCTAAGCCTAGGGGTGCCCTAGCCTTAGGCTAGGGTAGCCCTAGCCTGAGCCTAGGGGTGCCCTTGCCTGAGGATAGGGGAGCCCTAGAATTAGCCTAAGCCTAAGATTGCCCTAGCCTAAGATAACGGGTGCCCTAGCCTGAGTCTAGGGGTGCCCTTGCCTGAGGCTAGGGGAGCCGTTGCCTTAGCCTAAGTGTAGGGGTTCCCTAGCCTAAGCCTAGGGGTGCCCAAGCTTAAGCCTAGGGGTGCCCTAGCCTTAGTCTAGGAGTTCCCTAGCCTAAGCCTAGGGGTGCCCTAGCCTAAGCCTAAGTTAGCCCAGCCTTAGCCTAAGCCTAGGGGTGCCCTAGCCTAAGCCTAGGGGTGTCCTCGCCTAAGCCTAGGGGTTCCCTAGCCTAAGCCTAGGGGTGCTCTAGCCTTAGGCTAGGGGAGCCCAGCCTTAGCCTAAGCCTAGGGGTGCCCTAGGCTAAGCCTTGCGGTGCCCTAGCCTTAGGCTAGGAGAGCCCTAGGCTTTTCCTAATCCTAGGGGTGCCCTAGCCTAAGCCTCGGGGTGCCCTAGCCTGAGCCGACGGGTGCCGTAGCCTTAGGTTAGGGGAGCCCTAGCCTTAGCCTAAGCCTAGGGGTGCCCTAGTCTAAGCCTAGGGTGCCCTATCCTGAGCCTAGGGAGCCCTACCTTAGCCTAAGCATAGGATTGTCCTAGCCTAAGCTTAGGGGTGCCCTAGCCTGAGTCTAGGGGTGCCCTAGCCTGAGGCTTGGGGAGCCGTTGCCTTAGCCTAAGTCTAGGGGTGCCTTAGCCTAAGCCTAGGGGTGCCCTAGCCTAAGCCTAGAGGTGCCCTAGCCTAAGCCTAGGGGTGCCCTAGCCTAAGCCTAGGGGTGCCCTAGCCTAAGCCTAGGGGTTCCCTAGCCTAAGCCTAGGGGTGCCCTAGCCTAAGCCTAGGGGTGCCCTAGCCTTAGGTTAGGAGAGCCCTAGCCTTAGCCTAAGCCTAGGGGTGCCCTAGCCAAAGACTAGGGGTGCCCTAGCCTAAGCTTGGGGTGCCCTAGCCTAAGCCTAGGGGTGCCCTAGCCTAAACCTAAGCCTAGGGGTGCCCTAGCCTAAGCCTATGGGTGCCCTAGCCTAAGCCTAGGGGTGCCCTAGAACAAGCCTAGGGGTGCCATCGCCTAAGCCTAGGGGTGCCATAGGCTAAGCCTAGGGGTGCCTTAGCCTAAGCCTAGGGGTTCCCTAGCTTTAGGCAAGGGGAGCCTCAGCCTTAGCCTAAGCCTAGGTTTACCCTAGCCTAAGCCTAGGGGTTCCCTACCCTAAGCCTAGGGGTGCCCTAGCCTAAGCCTAGAGGTGCCCTAGCCTAAGCCTATGGGTGCCCTAACCTAAGCCTAGGGGTGCACTAGCCTTAGCCTAGGGATGCCCTAGCCTAAGCCTAGGGGTGCCCTAGCCTAAGCCTAAGCTTAGGGGTGCCCTAGCCTAATCCTAGGGATGCCCAGGCCTTAGGCTAGGGGAGCCCTTGCCTTAGCTTAAGCCTATGGCTGCCATAGCCTAAGCCTAGTGGTGCCCTACCCTAAGCCTAGAGGTGCCCTGGCCTTAGGCTAGGTGAGACCAAGCATTAGCCTAAGCCTAGGGGTGCCCTAGCCTAAGCCTAGGGGTGCCTGAGCCTAACCCTAGGGGTGCCCTAACCTAAGCCTAGGGGTGCCCTAGCCTAAGCCTAGGCGTGCCCTAGCCTAAGCCTAGGGGAGTCCTAGCCTTAGCCTAAGCCTACGGGTGCCCTAACCTAAGCCTAGGGGTGACCTAGCCTAAGCCTAGGTGAGCCCTAGCCTCAGGCTAGGGGAGCCCTAGCCTTAGCCTAAGCCTAGGGGTGCCCTAGCCTGAGCCTACGGGTGCCCTAGCCTTAGGCTAGGGGAGCCCTAACCTTACCCTAAGCCTAGGGGTGGCCTAGCCTAAGCCTATGGGTCCCATAGCCTAAGCCTAGGGGTGCCCTAGCCTAAGCCTAAGGGTGCCCTAGCCTAAGCCTAGGGATGCCCTAGCCTAAGCCTAGGGGTGCCCTAGCCTAAGCCTAGGCTTCCCCTAGCCTAAGCCTAAGGGAGTCCTAGCCTTAGCCTAAGCCTAGGGGTGCCCTAGCCTAAGCCTATGGGTGCCCTAGCCTGATCCTACGGGTGCCCTAGCATCAGGTTAGGGGAGCCCTAGCCTTAGTCTAGCCTAGGATTGCCCTAGCCTAAGCCTAAGGTTGCCATAGCCTGAGTCTAGGGGTGCCCTAACCTGAGGCTCTCGGAGCCGTAGCCTTATCCTAAGCCTAGTGGTGCCCGAGCCTAAGCCTAGGGGTGCCCTAGACTAAGCCTAGGCATGCCCTAGCCTAAGCCTAGGGGTGCCCTATCCTACGGCTAGGAGAGCCCTAACCTTAGCCTAAGCCTAGGGGTGCCTTACCCTCAGCCTAGGGGTGCCCTAGCTTGAGCCTAGGGGTGCCCTTGCCTTAGGCTATGGGATCCCTAGCCTTAGCTTAAGCCTAGGGGTGCCCTAGCCTAAACCTAGGGGTGCCCTAGCCTAAACCTAGGGGTGCCCTTGCCTAAGCCTAGGGGTTCCCTAGCCTAAGTCTAGGGGTGCCTTTGCCTAAGCCTAGGGGTGCCCTAGCCTAATCATAGGGGTGTCCTAGCCATAGGCCAAGGGAGCCCTTGCCTTAGCCTAAGCCTAGGGGTGCCCTAGTCTAAGCCTAGGGTGCCCTATCCTGAGCCTAGGGAGCCCTACCTTAGCCTAAGCATAGGATTGTCCTAGCCTAAGCTTAGGGGTGCCCTAGCCTGAGTTTAGGGGTGCCCTAGCCTGAGGCTAGGGGAGCCGTTGCCTTAGCCTAAGTCTGGGGTGGCTTAGCCTAAGTCTAGGGGTGCCCTAGCCTAAGCCTAGCGGTGCCCTAGCCTAAGCATAGGGGTTCCCTAGCCCAAGCCTAGGGGTGGCCCTAGCCTTAGGCTAGGGGAGCCCTAGACTTAGCCTAAGCCTAGGGCTGACCTAGCCTAAGCCTAGGGGTGCCCGAGCCTAAGCCTAGAGGTGCCCTAGCCTAAGCCTAGGGGTGCCCTAGCCTAAGCCTAGGGGTGCCCTAGCCTAAGCCTAGGGGTTCCCTAGCCTAAGCCTATGGGTTCCCTAGCCTAAGCTTGGGGTGCCCTAGCCAAAGCCTAGGGGTGCCCTAGCCTAAGCCTAGGGGTGCCCTAGCCTAAGCCTAGGGGTGCCCTAGCCTAAACCTAAGCCTAGGGGTGCCCTAGCCTAAGCCTAGGGGTGCCCTAGCCTAAACCTAAGCCTAGGGGTGCCCTAGCCTAAGCCTATGGGTGCCCTAGCCTAAGCCTAGGGGTGCCCTAGAACAAGCCTAGGGGTGCCATCGCCTAAGCCTAGGGGTGCCATAGGCTAAGCCTAGGGGTGCCTTAGCCTAAGCCTAGGGGTTCCCTAGCTTTAGGCAAGGGGAGCCTTAGCCTTAGCCTAAGCCTAGGTTTACCCTAGCCTAAGCCTAGGGGTTCCCTACCCTAAGCCTAGGGGTGCCCTAGCCTAAGCCTAGAGGTGCCCTAGCCTAAGCCTATGGGTGCCCTAACCTAAGCCTAGGGGTGCCCTAGCCTTAGCCTAGGGATGCCCTAGCCTAAGCCTAGGGGTGCCCTAGCCTTAGCCTAAGCCTAGGAGTGCCCTAGTCTAAGCCTAGGGTGCCCTATCCTGAGCCTAGGGAGCTCAACCTTAGCCTAAGCATAAGATTGTCCTAGCCTAAGCTTAGGGGTGCCCTAGCCTGAGTCTAGGGGTGCCCTAGCCTGAGGCTAGGGGAGCCGTTGCCTTAGCCTAAGTCTAGGTGTGCCTTAGCCTAAGCCTAGGGGTGCCCTAGCCTAAGCCTAGAGGTGCCCTAGCCTAAGCCTAGGGGTGCCCTAGCCTAAGCCTAGGGGTTCCCTAGCCTAAGCCTAGGGGTGCCCTAGCCTAAGCCTAGGGGTGTCCTAAACTTAGGCTAGGAGAGCCCTAGCCTTAGCCTAAGCCTAGGGGTGCCCTAGCCAAAGCCTAGGGGTGCCCTAGCCTAAGCCTAGGGGTGCCCTAGCCTAAGCCTAGGGGTGCCCTAGCCTAAACCTAAGCCTAGGGGTGAACTAGCATAAGAATATGGGTGCCCTAGCCTAAGCCTAGGGGTGCCCTAGAACAAGCCTAGGGGTGCCATCGCCTAAGCCTAGGGGTGCAATAGGCTAAGCCTAGGGGTGCCTTAGCCTAAGCCTAGGGGTTCCCTAGCTTTAGGGAAGGGGAGAGTTAGCCTTAACCTAAGCCTAGGTTTACCCTAGCCTAAGCCTAGGGGTTCCCTACCCTAAGCCTAGGGGTGCCCTAGCCTAAGCCTAGAGGTGCCCTAGCCTAAGCCTATGGGTGCCCTAACCTAAGCCTAGGGGTGACCTAGCCTTAGCCTAGGGATGCCCTAGCCTAAGCCTAGGGGTGCCCTAGCCTAAGCCTAAGCTTAGGGGTGCCCTAGCCTAAGCCTAGGGGTGCCCAGGCCTTAGGCTAGGGGAGCCCTTGCCTTAGCTTAAGCCTATGGCTGCCATAGCCTAAGCCTAGTGGTGCCCTACCCTAAGCCGAGAGGTGCCCTAGCCTTAGGCTAGGTGAGACCAAGCATTAGCCTAAGCCTAGGGGTGCCCTAGCCTGAGCCTAGGGGTGCCTGAGCCTAAGCCTAGGGGTGCCCTAACCTAAGCCTAGGGGTGCCCTAGCCTAAGCCTAGGCGTGCCCTAGCCTAAGCCTAGGGGAGCCCTACCCTTAGCCTAAGCCTACGGGTGCCCTAGCCTAAGCCTAGGGGTGCCCTAGCCTAAGCTTGGTGAGCCCTAGCCTCAGGCTAGGGGAGCCCTAGCCTTAGCCTAAGCCTAGGGGTGCCCTAGCCTGAGCCTACGGGTGCCCTAGCCTTAGGCTAGGGGAGCCCTAACCTTACCCTAAGCCTAGGGGTGGCCTAGCCTAAGCCTATGGGTCCCATAGCCTAAGCCTAGGGGTGCTCTAGCCTAAGCCTAGGGGTGCCCTAGCCTAAGCCTAGGGGTGCCCTAGCCTAAGCCTAGGGGTGCCCTAGCCTAAGCCTAGGCTTCCCCTAGCCTAAGCCTAGGGGTGTCCTAGCCTTAGCCTAAGCCTAGGGGTGCCCTAGCCTAAGCCTATGGGTGCCCTAGCCTGATCCTACGGGTGCCCTAGCATAAGGTTAGGGGAGCCCTAGCCTTAGTCTAGCCTAGGATTGCCCTAGCCTAATCCTAGGGTTGCCATAGCCTGAGTCTAGGGGTGCCCTAACCTGAGGCTCTCGGAGCCGTAGCCTTATCCTAAGCCTATTGGTGCCGAGCCTAAGCCTAGGCATGCCCTAGCCTAAGCCTAGGCATGCCCTAGCCTAAGCCTAAGCCTAGGGGTTCCTTAGCCTGAGCCTAGGGGTGCCCTAGCTTGAGCCTAGGGGTGACCTAGCCTTAGGCTAGGGGATCCTTAGCCTTAGCTTAAGCCTAGGTGTGCCCTAGCCTAAGCCTAGGGGTGCCATAGCCTGAGTCTAGGGGTGCTCTAACCTGAGGCTCTCAGAGCCGTAGCCTTATCCTAAGCCTAGTGGTGCCCTAGCCTAAGCCTAGGGGTGCCCTAGACTAAGCCTAGGCATGCCCTAGCCTAAGCCTAGGGGTGCCCTATCCTAAGGCTAGGAGAGCCGTAGCCTTAGCCTAAGCCTAGGGGTGCCTTAGCCTCAGCCTAGGGGTGCCCTAGCTTGAGCCTAGGGGTGCCCTAGCCTTAGGCTATGGGATCCCTAGCCTTAGCTTAAGCCTAGGGGTGCCCTAGCCTAAGCCTAGGTGTGCCCTAGCCTAAGCCTAGGGGTGCCCTAGCCTAAGACTAGGGGTGCTCTTGCCTAAGCCTAGGGGTTCCCTAGCCTAAGTCTAGGGGTGCCTTTGCCTAAGCCTAGGGGTGCCCTAGCCTAATCCTAGGGGTGTCCTAGCCATAGGCGAAGGGAGCCCTTGCCTTAGCCTAAGCCTAGGGGTGCCCTAGGCTAAGCCTAGGTGTGCCCTAGCCTAAGCCTAGGGGTGCCCTAGCCTTAGGCTAGGGGAGCCCTAGCCTTAGCCTAAGCCTAGGTGTGCCCTAGCCTAAGCCTAGAGGTGCCCTAGCCTAAGCCTAGGGGTGTTTTAGCCTTAGGCATGGGGAGCCTAGCCTTAGCCTTAGCCTAGGGGTGCCCTAGCCTAAGCCTAGGGGTGCCCTAGCCTAAGCCTTGGGGTACCCTAGCCTGAGGCTAGGGGAGCCCAAGACTTAGCCTAAGTCTAGGGGTGCCCTAGCCTAAGCCTAGGGGTGCCCTAGCCGGGGCCTAGGGGTGCCATAGCCTGAGCCGAAGGGTGCCCTAGCCTGAGGCTAGGGGAGCCCTAATGTTAGTCTAGCCTAGGATTGCCCTAGCCTAAGCCTAGGGGTGCCATAGCCTGAGTCTAGGGGTGAAATAGCCTGAGGCAAGAGGAGCCACAGTCTTAGCCTAAACCTAGGGGAGCCCTAGCCTAAGCTTAGGGGTGCCCTAGCCTAAGCCTAGGGGTGCCCTAGCCTTAGGCTAGGGTAGCCCTAGCCTGCGCCTAGGGGTGCCCTTGCCTGAGGATAGGGGACCCCTAAATTAGCCTAAGCCTAGGATTGCCCTAGCCTAAGATAACGGGTGCCCTAGCCTGAGTCTAGGGGTGCCCTTGCCTGAGGCTAGGGGAGCCGTTGCCTTAGCCTAAGTGTAGGGGTGCCCTAGCCTAAGCCTAGGGGTGCCCAAGCTTAAGCCTAGGGGTGCCCTAGCCTTAGTCTAGGAGTTCCCTAGCCTAAGCCTAGGGGTGCCCTAGCCTCAGCCTAAGTTAGCCCAGCCTTAGCCTAAGCCTAGGGGTGCCCTAGCCTAAGCCTAGGGGTGTCCTAGCCTAAGCATAGGGGTTCCCTAGCCTAAGCCTAGGGGTGCTCTAGCCTTAGGCTAGGGGAGCCCAGCCTTAGTCTAAGCCTAGAGGTGCCCTTGGCTAAGCCTAGGGGTGCCCTAGCCTAAGCTTAGGGGTGCAATAGCCTGAGTCTAGGGGTGCACTAGCCTGAGGCTAGGGGAGCCGTAGCCTTAGCCTAAGCATAGGGGAGCCCTAGCTTAAGCCTAGGGGTGTCCTAGCCTAAGCCTAGGGGTGCCCTAGCCTAAGCCTAGGGGTGCCCTAGCCTAAGCCTAGGCATCCCCTAGGCTAAGCCTAGGGGAGTCCTAGCCTTAGCCTAAGCCTAGGGGTGCCCTAGCCTAAGCCTATGGGTGCCCTAGCCTGATCCTATGGGTGCCCTAGCATAAGGTTAGGGGAGCCCTAGCCTTAATCTAGCCTAGGATTGCCCTAGCCTAAGCCTAGGGTTGCCATAGCCTGAGTCTAGGGGTGCCCTAACTTGAGGCTCTCAGAGCCGTAGCCTTATCCTAAGCCTAGTGGTGCCCGAGCCTAAGCCTAGGTGTGCCCTAGCCTAAGCCTAGGCATGCCCTAGCCTAAGCCTAAGCCTTGGGGTGCCCTAGCCTGAGCCTAGGGGTGCCCTAGCTTGAGCCTAGGGGTGACCTAGCCTTAGGCTAGGGGATCCTTAGCCTTAGCTTAAGCCTAGGTGTGCCCTAGCCTAAACCTAGGGGTGACATAGCCTGAGTCTAGGGGTGCCCTAACCTGAGGCTCTCAGAGCCGTAGCCTTATCCTAAGCATAGTGGTGCCCTAGCCTAAGCCTAGGGGTGCCCTAGACTAAGCCTAGGCATGCCCTAGCCTAAGCCTAGGGGTGCCCTATCCTAAGGCTAGGAGAGCCCTAACCTTAGCCTAAGCCTAGGGGTGCCTTAGCCTCAGCCTAGGGGTGCCCTAGCTTGAGCCTAGGGGTGCCCTAGCCTTAGGCTATGGGATCCCTAGCCTTAGCTTAAGCCTAGGGGTGCCCTAGCCTAAGCCTAGGGGTGCCCTAGCCTAAGCCTAGGGGTGCCCTTGCCTAAGCCTAGGGGTTCCCTAGCCTAAGTCTAGGGGTGCCTTTGCCTAAGCCTAGGGGTGCCCTAGCCTAATCATAGGGGTGTCCTAGCCATAGGCCAAGGGAGCCCTTGCCTTAGCCTAAGCCTAGGGGTGCCCTAGTCTAAGCCTAGGGTGCCCTATCCTGAGCCTAGGGAGCCCTACCTTAGCCTAAGCATAGGATTGTCCTAGCCTAAGCTTAGGGGTGCCCTAGCCTGAGTTTAGGGGTGCCCTAGCCTGAGGCTAGGGGAGCCGTTGCCTTAGCCTAAGTCTGGGGTGCCTTAGCCTAAGTCTAGGGGTGCCCTAGCCTAAGCCTAGAGGTGCCTTAGCCTAAGCATAGGGGTTCCCTAGCCCAAGCCTATGGGTGCCCTAGCCTTAGGCTAGGGGAGCCCTAGACTTAGCCTAAGCCTAGGGCTGACCTAGCCTAAGCCTAGGGGTGCCCGAGCCTAAGCCTAGAGGTGCCCTAGCCTAAGCCTAGGGGTGCCCTAGCCTAAGCCTAGGGGTGCCCTAGCCTAAGCCTAGGGGTTCCCTAGCCTAAGCCTATGGGTTCCCTAGCCTAAGCTTGGGGTGCCCTAGCCAAAGCCTAGGGGTGCCCTAGCCTAAGCCTAGGGGTGCCCTAGCCTAAGCCTAGGGGTGCCCTAGCCTAAGCCTAGGGGTGCCCTTGCCTAAGCCTAGGGGTTCCCTAGCCTAAGTCTAGGGGTGCCTTTGCCTAAGCCTAGGGGTGCCCTAGCCTAATCATAGGGGTGTCCTAGCCATAGGCCAAGGGAGCCCTTGCCTTAGCCTAAGCCTAGGGGTGCCCTAGTCTAAGCCTAGGGTGCCCTATCCTGAGCCTAGGGAGCCCTACCTTAGCCTAAGCATAGGATTGTCCTAGCCTAAGATTAGGGGTGCCCTAGTCTGAGTCTAGGGGTGCCGTAGCCTGAGGCTAGGGGAGCCGTTGCCTTAGCCTAAGTCTAGGGGTGCCTTAGCCTAAGCCTAGGGGTGCCCTAGCCTAAGCCTAGAGGTGCCCTAGCCTAAGCATAGGGGTTCCCTAGCCCAAGCCTATGGATGCCCTAGCCTTAGGATAGGGGAGCCCTAGACGTAGCCTAAGCCTAGGGCTGACCTAGCCTAAGCCTAGGGGTGCCCTAGCCTAAGCCTAGAGGTGCCCTAGCCTAAGCCTAGGGGTGCCCTAGCCTAAGCCTAGGGGTGCCCTAGCCTAAGCCTAGGGGTTCCCTAGCCTAAGCCTAGGGGTTCCCTAGCCTAAGCCTAGGGGTGCCTTAGCCTAAGTCTAGGGGTGCCCTAGCCTTAGGCTAGGAGAGCCCTAGCCTTAGCCTAAGCCTAGGGGTGCCCTAGCCAAAGCCTAGGGGTGCCCTAGCCTAAGCCTAGGGGTGCCCTAGCCTAAGCCTAGGGGTGCCCTAGCCTAAACCTAAGCCTAGGGGTGCCCTAGCCTAAGCCTATGGGTGCCCTAGCCTAAGCCTAGGGGTGCCCTAGAACAAGCCTAGGGGTGCCATCGCCTAAGCCTAGGGGTGCCATAGGCTAAGCCTTGGCATCCCCTAGGCTAAGCCTAGGGGAGTCCTAGCCTTAGCCTAAGCCTATGGGTGCCCTAGCCTAAGCCTATGGGTGCCCTAGCCTGATCCTATGGGTGCCGTAGCATAAGGTTAGGGGAGCCCTAGCCTTAGTCTAGCCTAGGATTGCCCTAGCCTAAGCCTAGGGTTGCCATAGCCTGAGTCTAGGGGTGCCCTAACTTGAGGCTCTCGGAGCCGTAGCCTTATCCTAAGCCTAGTGGTGCCCGAGCCTAAGCCTAGGCGTGCCCTAGCCTAAGCCTAGGCATGCCCTAGCCTAAGCCTAAGCCTAGGGGTGCCCTAGCCTGAGCCTAGGGGTGCCCTAGCTTGAGCCTAGGGGTGACCTAGCCTTAGGCTAGGGGATCCTTAGCCTTAGCTTAAGCCTAGGTGTGCCCTAGCCTAAGCCTAGGGGTGCCATAGCCTGAGTCTAGGGGTGCCCTAACCTGAGGCTCTCAGAGCCGTAGCCTTATCCTAAGCCTAGTGGTGCCCTAGCCTAAGCCTAGGGGTGCCCTAGACTAAGCCTAGGCATGCCCTAGCCTAAGCCTAGGGGTGCCCTATCCTAAGGGAAGGAGAGCCCTAACCTTAGCCTAAGCCTAGGGGTGCCTTAGCCTCAGCCTAGGGGTGCCCTAGCTTGAGCCCAGGGGTGCCCTAACCTTAGGCTATGGGATCCCTAGCCTTAGTTTAAGCCTAGGGGTGCCCTAGCCTAAGCCTAGGGGTGCCCTAGCCTAAGCCTAGGGGTGCCCTTGCCTAAGCCTAGGGGTTCCCTAGCCTAAGTCTAGGGGTGCCTTTGCCTAAGCCTAGGGGTGCCCTAGCCTAATCATAGGGGTGTCCTAGCCATAGGCCAAGGGAGCCCTTGCCTTAGCCTAAGCCTAGGGGAGCCCTAGTCTAAGCCTAGGGTGCCCTATCCTGAGCCGAGGGAGCCCTACCTTAGCCTAAGCATAGGATTGTCCTAGCCTAAGCTTAGGGGTGCCCTAGTCTGAGTCTAGGGGTGCCGTAGCCTGAGGCTAGGGGAGCCGTTGCCTTAGCCTAAGTCTAGGGGTGCCTTAGCCTAAGCCTAGGGGTGCCCTAGCCTAAGCCTAGAGGTGCCCTAGCCTAAGCATAGGGGTTCCCTAGCCCAAGCCTATGGGTGCCCTAGCTTAAGCTAGGGGAGCCCTAGACGTAGCCTAAGCCTAGGGCTGACCTAGCCTAAGCCTAGGGGTGCCCTAGCCTAAGCCTAGAGGTGCCCTAGCCTAAGCCTAGGGGTGCCCTAGCCTAAGCCTAGGGGTGCCCTAGCCTAAGCCTAGGGGTTCCCTAGCCTAAGCCTAGGGGATTCCCTAGCCTAAGCCTAGGGGTGCCCTAGCCTAAGTCTAGGGGTGCCCTAGCCTTAGGCTAGGAGAGCCCTAGCCTTAGCCTAAGCCTAGGGGTGCCCTAGCCAAAGCCTAGGGGTGCCCTAGCCTAAGCCTAGGGGTGCCCTAGCCTAAGCCTAGGGGTGCCCTAGCCTAAACCTAAGCCTAGGGGTGCCCTAGCCTAAGCCTATGGGTGCCCTAGCCTAAGCCTAGGGGTGCCCTAGAACAAGCCTAGGGGTGCCATCGCCTAAGCCTAGGGGTGCCATAGGCTAAGCCTAGGGGTGCCTTAGCCTAAGCCTAGGGGTTCCCTAGCTTTAGGCAAGGGGAGCCTTAGCCTTAGCCTAAGCCTAGGTTTACCCTAGCCTAAGCCTAGGGGTTCCCTACCCTAAGCCTAGGGGTGCCCTAGCCTAAGCCTAGAGGTGCCCTAGCCTAAGCCTATGGGTGCCCTAACCTAAGCCTAGGGGTGCCCAAGCCTTAGCCTAGGGATGCCCTAGCCTAAGCCTAGGGGTGCCCTAGCTTTAGCCTAAGCCTAGGAGTGCCCTAGTCTAAGCCTAGGGTGCCCTATCCTGAGCCTAGGGAGCCCAACCTTAGCCTAAGCACAGGATTGTCCTAGCCTAAGCTTAGGGGTGCCCTAGCCTGATACTAGGGGTGCCCTAGCCTGAGGCTAGGGGAGCCGTTGCCTTAGCCTAAGTCTAGGGGTGCCCTAGCCTAAGCCTAGAGGTGCCCTAGCCAAAGCCTAGGGGTGCCCTAGCCTAAGCCTAGGGGTTCCCTAGACTAAGCCTAGGGGTGCCGTAGCCTAAGCCTAGGGGTGCCCTAGCCTTAGGCTAGGAGAGCCCTAGCCTTAGCCTAAGCCTAGGGGTGCCCTAGCCAAAGCCTAGGGGTGCCCTAGCCTAAGCCTAGGGGTGCCCTAGCCTAAGCCTAGGGGTGCCCTAGCCTAAACCTAAGCCTAGGGGTGCCCTAGCATAAGAATATGGGTGCCCTAGCCTAAGCCTAGGGGTGCCCTAGAACAAGCCTAGGGGTGCCATCGCCTAAGCCTAGGGGAGCAATAGGCTAAGCCTAGGGGTGCCTTAGCCTAAGCCTAGGGGTTCCCTAGCTTTAGGCAAGGGGAGCCTTAGCCTTAGCCTAAGCCTAGGTTTACCCTAGCCTAAGCCTAGGGGTTCCCTACCCTAAGCCTAGGGGTGCCCTAGCCTAAGCCTAGAGGTGCCCTAGCCTAAGCCTATGGGTGCCCTAACCTAAGCTTAGGGGTGCCCTAGCCTTAACCTAGGGATGCCCTAGCCTAAGCCTAGGGGTGCCCTAGCCTAACCCTAAGCTTAGGGGTGCCCTAGCCTTAGGCTATGGGATCCCTAGCCTTAGCTTAAGCCTAGGGGTGCCCTAGCCTAAGCCTAGGGGTGCCCTAGCCTAAGCCTAGGGGTGCCCTTGCCTAAGCCTAGGGGTTCCCTAGCCTAAGTCTAGGGGTGCCTTTACCTAAGCCTAGGGGTGCCCTAGCCTAATCCTAGGGGTGTCCTAGCCATAGGCCAAGGGAGCCCTTGCCTTAGCCTAAGCCTAGGGGTGCCCTAGGCTAAGCCTAGGTGTGCCCTAGCCTAAGCCTAGGGGTGCCCTAGCCTTAGGCTAGGGGAGCCCTAGCCTTAGCCTAAGCCTAGGTGTGCCCTAGCCTAAGCCTAGGGGTGCCCTAGCCTAAGCCTAGGGGTGTTCTAGCCTTAGGCATGGGGAGCCTAGCCTTAGCCTTAGCCTAGGGGTGCCCTAGCCTAAGCCTAGGGGTGCCCTAGCCTAAGCCTTGGGGTACCCTAGCCTGAGGCTAGGGGAGCCCAAGCCTTAGCCTAAGTCTAGGGGTGCCCTAGCCTAAGCCTAGGGGTGCCCTAGCCGGGGCCTAGGGGTGCCATAGCCTGAGCCTAAGGGTGCCCTAGCCTGAGGCTAGTGGAGCCCTAATGTTAGTCTAGCCTAGGATTGCCCTAGCCTAAGCCTAGGGGTGCCATAGCCTGAGTCTAGGGGTGAACTAGCCTGAGGCAAGAGGAGCCACAGTCTTAGCCTAAACCTAGGGGAGCCCTAGCCAAAGCTTAGGGATGCCCTAGCCTAAGCCTAGGGGTGCCCTAGCCTTAGGCTAGGGTAGCCCTAGCCTGAGCCTAGGGGTGCCCTTGCCTGAGCATAGGGGAGCCCTAGAATTAGCCTAAGCCTAAGATTGCCCTAGCCTAAGATAACGGGTGCCCTAGCCTGAGTCTAGGGGTGCCCTTGCCTGAGGCTAGGGGAGCCGTTGCCTTAGCCTAAGTGTAGGGGTTCCCTAGCCTAAGCCTAGGGGTGCCCAAGCTTAAGCCTAGGGGTGCCCTAGCCTTAGTCTAGGAGTTCCCTAGCCTAAGCCTAGGGGTGCCCTAGCCTAAGCCTAAGTTAGCCCAGCCTTAGCCTAAGCCTAGGGGTGCCCTAGCCTAAGCCTAGGGGTGTCCTCGCCTAAGCCTAGGGGTTCCCTAGCCTAAGCCTAGGGGTGCTCTAGCCTTAGGCTAGGGGAGCCCAGCCTTAGCCTAAGCCTAGGGGTGCCCTAGGCTAAGCCTTGCGGTGCCCTAGCCTTAGGCTAGGAGAGCCCTAGGCTTTTCCTAATCCTAGGGGTGCCCTAGCCTAAGCCTCGGGGTGCCCTAGCCTGAGCCGACGGGTGCCGTAGCCTTAGGTTAGGGGAGCCCTAGCCTTAGCCTAAGCCTAGGGGTGCCCTAGTCTAAGCCTAGGGTGCCCTATCCTGAGCCTAGGGAGCCCTACCTTAGCCTAAGCATAGGATTGTCCTAGCCTAAGCTTAGGGGTGCCCTAGCCTGAGTCTAGGGGTGCCCTAGCCTGAGGCTTGGGGAGCCGTTGCCTTAGCCTAAGTCTAGGGGTGCCTTAGCCTAAGCCTAGGGGTGCCCTAGCCTAAGCCTAGAGGTGCCCTAGCCTAAGCCTAGGGGTGCCCTAGCCTAAGCCTAGGGGTGCCCTAGCCTAAGCCTAGGGGTTCCCTAGCCTAAGCCTAGGGGTGCCCTAGCCTAAGCCTAGGGGTGCCCTAGCCTTAGGTTAGGAGAGCCCTAGCCTTAGCCTAAGCCTAGGGGTGCCCTAGCCAAAGCCTAGGGGTGCCCTAGCCTAAGCTTGGGGTGCCCTAGCCTAAGCCTAGGGGTGCCCTAGCCTAAACCTAAGCCTAGGGGTGCCCTAGCCTAAGCCTATGGGTGCCCTAGCCTAAGCCTAGGGGTGCCCTAGAACAAGCCTAGGGGTGCCATCGCCTAAGCCTAGGGGTGCCATAGGCTAAGCCTAGGGGTGCCTTAGCCTAAGCCTAGGGGTTCCCTAGCTTTAGGCAAGGGGAGCCTCAGCCTTAGCCTAAGCCTAGGTTTACCCTAGCCTAAGCCTAGGGGTTCCCTACCCTAAGCCTAGGGGTGCCCTAGCCTAAGCCTAGAGGTGCCCTAGCCTAAGCCTATGGGTGCCCTAACCTAAGCCTAGGGGTGCACTAGCCTTAGCCTAGGGATGCCCTAGCCTAAGCCTAGGGGTGCCCTAGCCTAAGCCTAAGCTTAGGGGTGCCCTAGCCTAATCCTAGGGATGCCCAGGCCTTAGGCTAGGGGAGCCCTTGCCTTAGCTTAAGCCTATGGCTGCCATAGCCTAAGCCTAGTGGTGCCCTACCCTAAGCCTAGAGGTGCCCTGGCCTTAGGCTAGGTGAGACCAAGCATTAGCCTAAGCCTAGGGGTGCCCTAGCCTAAGCCTAGGGGTGCCTGAGCCTAACCCTAGGGGTGCCCTAACCTAAGCCTAGGGGTGCCCTAGCCTAAGCCTAGGCGTGCCCTAGCCTAAGCCTAGGGGAGTCCTAGCCTTAGCCTAAGCCTACGGGTGCCCTAACCTAAGCCTAGGGGTGACCTAGCCTAAGCCTAGGTGAGCCCTAGCCTCAGGCTAGGGGAGCCCTAGCCTTAGCCTAAGCCTAGGGGTGCCCTAGCCTGAGCCTACGGGTGCCCTAGCCTTAGGCTAGGGGAGCCCTAACCTTACCCTAAGCCTAGGGGTGGCCTAGCCTAAGCCTATGGGTCCCATAGCCTAAGCCTAGGGGTGCCCTAGCCTAAGCCTAAGGGTGCCCTAGCCTAAGCCTAGGGATGCCCTAGCCTAAGCCTAGGGGTGCCCTAGCCTAAGCCTAGGCTTCCCCTAGCCTAAGCCTAGGGGAGTCCTAGCCTTAGCCTAAGCCTAGGGGTGCCCTAGCCTAAGCCTATGGGTGCCCTAGCCTGATCCTACGGGTGCGCTAGCATCAGGTTAGGGGAGCCCTAGCCTTAGTCTAGCCTAGGATTGCCCTAGCCTAAGCCTAAGGTTGCCATAGCCTGAGTCTAGGGGTGCCCTAACCTGAGGCTCTCGGAGCCGTAGCCTTATCCTAAGCCTAGTGGTGCCCGAGCCTAAGCCTAGGCGTGCCGTAGCCTAAGCCTAGGCATGCCCTAGCCTAAGCCTAAGCCTAGGGGTGCCCTAGCCTGAGCCTAGGGGTGCCCTAGCTTGAGCCTAGGGGTGACCTAGCCTTAGTCTAGGGGATCCTTAGCCTTAGCTTAAGCCTAGGTGTGCCCTAGCCTAAGCCTAGGGGTGCCCTAGCCTAAGCCTAGGGGTGCCCTAGCCTAAGCCTAGTGGTGTCCTAGCCTAAGCCTAGGGGTTCCCTAGCCTAAGTCTAGGGGTGCCTTTGCCTAATCCTAGGGGTGTCCTAGCCATAGCCTAGGGGAGCCCTTGCCTTAGCCTAAACCTAGGGGTGCCCTAGGCTAAGCCTAGGTGTGCCCTAGCTTAAGCCTAGGGGTGCTCTAGCCTTAGGCTAGGGGAGCCCTAGCCTTAGCCTAAGCCTAGGTGTTCCCTAGCCTAAGCCTAGGTGTGCCCTAGCCTAAGCCAAGGCGTCCCCTAGCCTAAGCTTAGGGATGCCCTTGGCTTAGGCTAGGGGAGCCCAAGCCTTAGCCTAAGCTTAGGGGTGCCCTAGCCTAAGTCTAGGGGTGCCCTAACCTAAGCCTAGGGGTGCCCTAGCCTAAGACTAGAGGTGCCCTAGCCTTAGGCTAGGTAAGGCCAAGCCTTAGCCTAAGCCTAGTGGTGCCCTAGCCTAAGCCTAGGGGTGCCTGAGCCTAAGCCTTGGGGTGCCCTAACCTAAGCCTAGGGGAGCCCTAGCCTAAGCCTAGGCAGGCCCTAGCCTAAGCCTAGGGGAATCCTAGCCTTAGCCTAAGCCTAGGGGTGCCCTAGACTTAGCCTAAGCCTATGTCTGCCCTAGCCTAAGCCTAGGGGTGCCCTAGCCTAAGCCTAGGGGAGCCCTAGACTTAGCCTAAGCCTATGGCTGCCCTAGCTTTAGCCTAGGAGTGCCCTAGCCTAAGCCTAGGGGTGCCCTAACCTTAGGCTAGGGGAGCCCTAGCCTTAGCCTAAGCCTAGGGGTGCCCTAGCGTAAGTCTAGGAATGCCCTTGCCTAAGCCTAGGGGTGCCCTAGCCTAAGTCTATGGGTGCCCTAGCCTAAGCCTAGGGGTGCCCTAGCCTTAGGCTAGGGGAGCCCTAGCCTTAGCCTAAGACCAGGGGTGCCCCTGCCTAAGCCTAGGGGTGCCCAAGCCTAAGCCTAGATGTGCCCTAACCTAAGCCTAGAGCTGCCCTAGCCTAAGCCTAGGGGTGCCCTAGCCTTAGGATAGGCGAGCCCTAGCCTTAGCCTAAGCCTAGGGGTGCCCTAGCCTTAGCCTAAGCCTAGGGGTGCTCTAGCCTAAGCCTATGGGTGCCCTAGCCTAAGCCTAGGGGTGCCCTAGAACAAGCCTAGGGGTACCCTAGCCTAAGCCTAGGGGTTCCGTAGCCTTAGGCAAGGGGAGCCCTAGCCTTAGCCTAAGCCTAGGGTTACCCTAGCCTAAGCCTAGGGGTGCCCTAGCCTAAGTCTAGAGGTGCTCTAGCCTAAGCCTATGGGTGCCCTAACCTAAGCCTAGGGGTGGCCTAGCCTTAGCCTAGGGATGCCCTAGCCTAAGCCTAGGGGTGCCCTAGCCTTAGCCTAAGCCTAGGGATGCTCTAGCCTAAGCCTATGGGTGCCCTAGCCTAAGCCTAGGGGTGCCCTAGAACAAGCCTAGGGGTGCCATCGCCAAGGCCTAGGGTTGCCATAGGCTAAGCCTAGGGGTGCCCTAGTCTAAGCCTAGGGGTTCCGTAGCCTTAGGCAAGGGGAGCCCTAGCCTTAGCCTAAGCCTAGGGTTACCCTAGCCTAAGCCTAGGGGTGCCCTAGCCTAAGTCTAGAGGTGCTCTAGCCTAAGCCTATGGGTGCCCTAACCTAAGCCTAGGGGTGGCCTAGCCTTAGCCTAGGGATGCCCTAGCCTAAGCCTAGGGGTGCTCTAGCCTTAGGCTAGGGGAGCCCTTGCCTTAGTTTAAGCCTAGGGGTGTCCTAGCCTAAGCTTAGGGGTGCCCTACCAAAGCTTAGGGGTGCCCTAGCCTTAGGCTAGCGGAGCCCTAGCCTTAGCCTAAGCCTAGGGGTGCCCTAGCCTAAGCCTAGAGGTGCCCTAGCCTTAGGCTAGGTGAGCCCAAGCATTAGCCTAAGCCTAGAGGTGCCCTAGCCTAAGCCTAGGGGTGCCTGAGCCTAAGCTTAGGGGTGCACTAACCTAAGCCTAGGGGTGTCCTAGCCTAAGCCTAGGCGTTCCCTAGCCTAAGCCTAGGGGAGTCCTAGCCTTAGCCTAAGACTACGGGTGCCTTAGCCTAAGCCTAGGGGTGCCTGAGCCTAAGCCTAGGTGAGCCCTATCCTCAGGCTAGGGGAGCCCTAGCCTTAGCCTAAGCCTAGGGGTGCCCTAGCCTAAACCTAGGGGTGCCCTAGCCTGAGCCTAGGGGTGCCCTAGCCTGAGCCTACAGGTGCCCTAGCCTTAGGCTAGGGGAGCCCTAGCCTTAGCCTAAGCCTAGGGGGGGCCTAGCCTAAGCCTATGGGTCCCATAGCCTAAGCCTAGGGGTGCCCTAGCCTAAGCCTAGGTGTGCCCTAGCCTAAGCCTAGGGGTGCCCTAGCCTAAGCCTAGTTGTGCCCTAGCCTAAGACTATGGGTGCCCTAGGCTGAGCCTACGGTTGCCCTAGCATAAGGTTAGGGGAGCCCTAGCCTTCGTCTAGCCTAGGATTGCCCTAGCCTAAGCCTAGGGTGCCATAGCCTGAGTCTATGGGTGCCCTAAGCTGAGGCTCTCAGAGCCGTAGCCTTATCCTAAGCCTAGTGGTGCCCTAGCCTACACCTAGGGTAGCCCTAGCCTAAGCCTAGGCATGCCCTAGCCTAAGCCTAGGGGTGCCCTATCCTAAGGCTAGGAGAGCCGTAGCCTTAGCCTAATCCTAGGGGTGCCCTAGCCTGAGCCTAGGGGTGCCCAACTTGAGCCTAGGGGTGCCCTAGCCTTAGGCTAGGGGATCCCTAGCCTTAGCTTAAGCCTAGGGGTGCCCTAGCCTAAGCCTAGGGGTGCCCTAGCCTAAGCCTAGGGGTGCCCTTGCCTAAGCCTAGGGGTTCCCTAGCCTAAGTCTAGGGGTGCCTTTGCCTAAGCCTAGGGGTGCCCTAGCCTAATCCTAGGGGTGTCCTAGCCATAGGCTAGGGGAGCCCTTGCCTTGGCCTAAGCCTAGGGGTGCCCTAGCGAAGCTTAGGGGTGCAATAGACTAAGCCTAGGGGTGCCCTAGCCTTAGGCTAGAAGAGCCCTAGCCTTAGCCTAATCCTAGGGGTGCCCTAGTCTTAGCCTAAGCCTATGTCTGCCCTAGCCTAAGCCTATGGGTGCCCTAGCCTAAGCCTAGGGGTGCCCTAGAACAAGCCTAGGAGTGCCATCGCCTAAGCCTAGGGTTGCCATAGGCTAAGCCTAGGGGTGCCCTAGCCTAAGCCTAGGGGTTCCCTAGCCTTAGGCAAGGGGAGCCCTAGCCTTAGCCTAAGCCTAGGGTTACCCTAGCCTAAGCCTAGGGGTGCCCTAGCCTAAGCTTATGGGTGCCCTAACCTAAGCCTAGGGGTGGCCTAACCTTAGCCTAGGGATGCCCTAGCCTAAGCCTAGGGGTGCTCTAGCCTTAGGCTAGGGGAGCCCTGGCCTTAGCCTAAGCCTAGGGATGCCCTAGCTTAAGCCTAGGGGTGCCCTAGCCTAACCTTAGGGGTGTCCTAGCTTAACCTAGGGGTGCCCTAGCCTAAGCGTAGGGGTGCCCTAGCCTAAGCCTAAGCTTAGGGGTGCCCTAGCCTAAGCCAAGGGGTGCCCAGGCCTTAGGCTAGGGGAGCCCTTGCCTTAGTTTAAGCCTATGGCTGCCCTAGCCTAAGCTTAATGGTGCCCTACCCTAAGCTTAGGGGTGCCCTAGCCTTAGGCTAGGGGAGCCCTAGCCTTAGCCTAAGCCTAGGGGTGCCCGAGCCTAAGCCTAGTGGTACCATTGTCTAAGCCTAGAGGTGCCCTAGCCTTAGGCTAGGTGAGCCCAAGCATTAGCCTAAGCCTAGGGGTGCCCAAGCCTAAGCCTAGGGGTGCCTGAGCCTAAGCCTAGGGGTGCCCTAACCTAAGCCTAGGGGTGCCCTAGCCTAAGCCTAGGCGTGCCCTAGCCTAAGCCTAGGGGAGTCCTAGCCTTAGCCTAAGCCTACGGGTGCCCTAGCCTAAGCCTAGGGGTGCTGAGCCTAAGCCTAGGTGAGCCCTAGCCTCAGGCTAGGGGAGCCCTAGCCTTAGCCTAAGCCTAGGGGTGCCCTAGCCTAAACCTAGGGGTGCCCTAGCCTGAGCCTAGGGGTGCCCTAGCCTGAGCCTACGGGTGCCCTAGCCTTAGGCTAGGGGAGCCCTAGCCTTAGCCTAAGCCTAGGGTTGGCCTAGCCTAAGCCTATGGGTCCTATAGCCTAAGCCTAGGGGTGCCCTAGCCTAAGCCTAGGTGTGCCCTAGCCTAAGCCTAGGGGTGCCCTAGCCTAAGACTAGGGGAGTCCTAGCCTTAGCGTAAGCCTAGGGGTAGCCTAGCCTAAGCCTATGGGTCCCATAGCCTAAGCCTAGGGGAGCCCTAGCCTTAGTCTAGCCTAGGATTGCCCTAGCCTAAGCCTAGGGGTGCCATAGACTGAGTCTAGGGGTGCCCTAACCTTAGGCTCTCGGAGCCGTAGCCTTATCCTAAGCCTAGTGGTGCCCTAGCCTAAGCCTAGGGGTGCCCTAGCCTAAGCCTAGGCATGCCCTAGCCTAAGCCTAGGGGTGACCTATCCTAAGGCTAGGAGAGCCCTAGCCTTAGCCTAAGCCTAGGGGTGCCCTAGCCTGAGCCTAGGGGTGCCCTAGCTTGAGCCTAGGGGTGCCCTAGCCTTAGGCTAGGGGATCCCTAGCCTTAGCTTAAGCCTAGGGGTGCCCTAGCCTAAGCCTAGGGGTGCCCTAGCCTAAGCCTAGGGGTGCCCTTGCCTAAGCCTAGGGGTTCCCTAGCCTAAGTCTAGGGGTGCCTTTGCCTAAGCCTAGGGGTGCCATAGCCTAATTCTAGGGGTGTCCTAGCCATAGGCTAGGGAAGCCCTTGCCTTAGCCTAAGCCTATGGGTGCCCTAGGCTAAGCCTAGGTGTGCCCTAGCCTAAGCCTATGGGTGCCCTAGCCTTAGGCTAGGGGAGCCCTAGCCTTAGCCTAAGCCTAGTTGTGCCCTAGCCTAAGCCTAAGGGTGCCCTAGCCTAAGCCTAGGGGTTCCCTAGCCTAAGTCTAGGGGTGCCTTTGCCTAAGCCTAGGGGTGCCATAGCCTAATCCTAGGGGTGTCGTAGCCATAGGCTAGGGAAGCCCTTGCCTTAGCCTAAGCCTATGGGTGCCCTAGGCTAAGCCTAGGTGTGCCCTAGCCTAAGCCTATGGGTGACCTAGCCTTAGGCTAGGGGAGCCCTAGCCTTAGCCTAAGCCTAGGTGTGCCCTAGCCTAAGCCTAGGGGTGCCCTAGCCTAAGCCTAGGGGTGCTCTAGCCTTAGGCATGGGGAGCCTAGCTTTAGCCTTAGCCTAGGGGTGCCCTAGCCTAAGCCTAGGGGTGCCCTAGCCTAAGCCTTGGGGTGCCCTAGCCTGAGGCTAGGGGAGCCCAAGCCTTAGCCTAAGCCTAGGGGTGCCCTAGCCTAAGCCTAGGGGTGCCCTAGCCTGGGCCTAGGGGTGCCATAGCCTGAGCCTACGGGTGCCCTAGCCTTAGGCTAGGGGAGCCCTAACCTTACCCTAAGCCTAGGGGTGGCCTAGCCTAAGCCTATGGGTCCCATAGCCTAAGCCTAGGGGTGCCCTAGCCTAAGCCTAAGGGTGCCCTAGCCTAAGCCTAGGGATGCCCTAGCCTAAGCCTAGGGGTGCCCTAGCCTAAGCCTAGGCTTCCCCTAGCCTAAGCCTAGGGGAGTCCTAGCCTTAGCCTAAGCCTAGGGGTGCCCTAGCCTAAGCCTATGGGTGCCCTAGCCTGATCCTACGGGTGCGCTAGCATCAGGTTAGGGGAGCCCTAGCCTTAGTCTAGCCTAGGATTGCCCTAGCCTAAGCCTAAGGTTGCCATAGCCTGAGTCTAGGGGTGCCCTAACCTGAGGCTCTCGGAGCCGTAGCCTTATCCTAAGCCTAGTGGTGCCCGAGCCTAAGCCTAGGCGTGCCGTAGCCTAAGCCTAGGCATGCCCTAGCCTAAGCCTAAGCCTAGGGGTGCCCTAGCCTGAGCCTAGGGGTGCCCTAGCTTGAGCCTAGGGGTGACCTAGCCTTAGTCTAGGGGATCCTTAGCCTTAGCTTAAGCCTAGGTGTGCCCTAGCCTAAGCCTAGGGGTGCCCTAGCCTAAGCCTAGGGGTGCCCTAGCCTAAGCCTAGTGGTGTCCTAGCCTAAGCCTAGGGGTTCCCTAGCCTAAGTCTAGGGGTGCCTTTGCCTAATCCTAGGGGTGTCCTAGCCATAGCCTAGGGGAGCCCTTGCCTTAGCCTAAACCTAGGGGTGCCCTAGGCTAAGCCTAGGTGTGCCCTAGCTTAAGCCTAGGGGTGCTCTAGCCTTAGGCTAGGGGAGCCCTAGCCTTAGCCTAAGCCTAGGTGTTCCCTAGCCTAAGCCTAGGGGTGCCCTAGCCTAAGCCAAGGCGTCCCCTAGCCTAAGCTTAGGGATGCCCTAGGCTTAGGCTAGGGGAGCCCAAGCCTTAGCCTAAGCTTAGGGGTGCCCTAGCCTAAGTCTAGGGGTGCCCTAACCTAAGCCTAGGGGTGCCCTAGCCTAAGACTAGAGGTGCCCTAGCCTTAGGCTAGGTAAGGCCAAGCCTTAGCCTAAGCCTAGTGGTGCCCTAGCCTAAGCCTAGGGGTGCCTGAGCCTAAGCCTTGGGGTGCCCTAACCTAAGCCTAGGGGAGCCCTAGCCTAAGCCTAGGCAGGCCCTAGCCTAAGCCTAGGGGAATCCTAGCCTTAGCCTAAGCCTAGGGGTGCCCTAGACTTAGCCTAAGCCTATGTCTGCCCTAGCCTAAGCCTAGGGGTGCCCTAGCCTAAGCCTAGGGGAGCCCTAGACTTAGCCTAAGCCTATGGCTGCCCTAGCTTTAGCCTAGGAGTGCCCTAGCCTAAGCCTAGGGGTGCCCTAACCTTAGGCTAGGGGAGCCCTAGCCTTAGCCTAAGCCTAGGGGTGCCCTAGCGTAAGTCTAGGAATGCCCTTGCCTAAGCCTAGGGGTGCCCTAGCCTAAGTCTATGGGTGCCCTAGCCTAAGCCTAGGGGTGCCCTAGCCTTAGGCTAGGGGAGCCCTAGCCTTAGCCTAAGACCAGGGGTGCCCCTGCCTAAGCCTAGGGGTGCCCAAGCCTAAGCCTAGATGTGCCCTAACCTAAGCCTAGAGCTGCCCTAGCCTAAGCCTAGGGGTGCCCTAGCCTTAGGATAGGCGAGCCCTAGCCTTAGCCTAAGCCTAGGGGTGCCCTAGCCTTAGCCTAAGCCTAGGGGTGCTCTAGCCTAAGCCTATGGGTGCCCTAGCCTAAGCCTAGGGGTGCCCTAGAACAAGCCTAGGGGTACCCTAGCCTAAGCCTAGGGGTTCCGTAGCCTTAGGCAAGGGGAGCCCTAGCCTTAGCCTAAGCCTAGGGTTACCCTAGCCTAAGCCTAGGGGTGCCCTAGCCTAAGTCTAGAGGTGCTCTAGCCTAAGCCTATGGGTGCCCTAACCTAAGCCTAGGGGTGGCCTAGCCTTAGCCTAGGGATGCCCTAGCCTAAGCCTAGGGGTGCCCTAGCCTTAGCCTAAGCCTAGGGATGCTCTAGCCTAAGCCTATGGGTGCCCTAGCCTAAGCCTAGGGGTGCCCTAGAACAAGCCTAGGGGTGCCATCGCCAAGGCCTAGGGTTGCCATAGGCTAAGCCTAGGGGTGCCCTAGTCTAAGCCTAGGGGTTCCGTAGCCTTAGGCAAGGGGAGCCCTAGCCTTAGCCTAAGCCTAGGGTTACCCTAGCCTAAGCCTAGGGGTGCCCTAGCCTAAGTCTAGAGGTGCTCTAGCCTAAGCCTATGGGTGCCCTAACCTAAGCCTAGGGGTGGCCTAGCCTTAGCCTAGGGATGCCCTAGCCTAAGCCTAGGGGTGCTCTAGCCTTAGGCTAGGGGAGCCCTTGCCTTAGTTTAAGCCTAGGGGTGTCCTAGCCTAAGCTTAGGGGTGCCCTACCAAAGCTTAGGGGTGCCCTAGCCTTAGGCTAGCGGAGCCCTAGCCTTAGCCTAAGCCTAGGGGTGCCCTAGCCTAAGCCTAGAGGTGCCCTAGCCTTAGGCTAGGTGAGCCCAAGCATTAGCCTAAGCCTAGAGGTGCCCTAGCCTAAGCCTAGGGGTGCCTGAGCCTAAGCTTAGGGGTGCACTAACCTAAGCCTAGGGGTGTCCTAGCCTAAGCCTAGGCGTTCCCTAGCCTAAGCCTAGGGGAGTCCTAGCCTTAGCCTAAGACTACGGGTGCCTTAGCCTAAGCCTAGGGGTGCCTGAGCCTAAGCCTAGGTGAGCCCTATCCTCAGGCTAGGGGAGCCCTAGCCTTAGCCTAAGCCTAGGGGTGCCCTAGCCTAAACCTAGGGGTGCCCTAGCCTGAGCCTAGGGGTGCCCTAGCCTGAGCCTACAGGTGCCCTAGCCTTAGGCTAGGGGAGCCCTAGCCTTAGCCTAAGCCTAGGGGGGGCCTAGCCTAAGCCTATGGGTCCCATAGCCTAAGCCTAGGGGTGCCCTAGCCTAAGCCTAGGTGTGCCCTAGCCTAAGCCTAGGGGTGCCCTAGCCTAAGCCTAGTTGTGCCCTAGCCTAAGACTATGGGTGCCCTAGGCTGAGCCTACGGTTGCCCTAGCATAAGGTTAGGGGAGCCCTAGCCTTCGTCTAGCCTAGGATTGCCCTAGCCTAAGCCTAGGGTGCCATAGCCTGAGTCTATGGGTGCCCTAAGCTGAGGCTCTCAGAGCCGTAGCCTTATCCTAAGCCTAGTGGTGCCCTAGCCTACACCTAGGGTAGCCCTAGCCTAAGCCTAGGCATGCCCTAGCCTAAGCCTAGGGGTGCCCTATCCTAAGGCTAGGAGAGCCGTAGCCTTAGCCTAATCCTAGGGGTGCCCTAGCCTGAGCCTAGGGGTGCCCAACTTGAGCCTAGGGGTGAACTAGCCTTAGGCTAGGGGATCCCTAGCCTTAGCTTAAGCCTAGGGGTGCCCTAGCCTAAGCCTAGGGGTGCCCTAGCCTAAGCCTAGGGGTGCCCTTGCCTAAGCCTAGGGGTTCCCTAGCCTAAGTCTAGGGGTGCCTTTGCCTAAGCCTAGGGGTGCCCTAGCCTAATCCTAGGGGTGTCCTAGCCATAGGCTAGGGGAGCCCTTGCCTTGGCCTAAGCCTAGGGGTGCCCTAGCGAAGCTTAGGGGTGCAATAGACTAAGCCTAGGGGTGCCCTAGCCTTAGGCTAGAAGAGCCCTAGCCTTAGCCTAATCCTAGGGGTGCCCTAGTCTTAGCCTAAGCCTATGTCTGCCCTAGCCTAAGCCTATGGGTGCCCTAGCCTAAGCCTAGGGGTGCCCTAGAACAAGCCTAGGAGTGCCATCGCCTAAGCCTAGGGTTGCCATAGGCTAAGCCTAGGGGTGCCCTAGCCTAAGCCTAGGGGTTCCCTAGCCTTAGGCAAGGGGAGCCCTAGCCTTAGCCTAAGCCTAGGGTTACCCTAGCCTAAGCCTAGGGGTGCCCTAGCCTAAGCTTATGGGTGCCCTAACCTAAGCCTAGGGGTGGCCTAACCTTAGCCTAGGGATGCCCTAGCCTAAGCCTAGGGGTGCTCTAGCCTTAGGCTAGGGGAGCCCTGGCCTTAGCCTAAGGCTAGGGATGCCCTAGCTTAAGCCTAGGGGTGCCCTAGCCTAACCTTAGGGGTGTCCTAGCTTAACCTAGGGGTGCCCTAGCCTAAGCGTAGGGGTGCCCTAGCCTAAGCCTAAGCTTAGGGGTGCCCTAGCCTAAGCCAAGGGGTGCCCAGGCCTTAGGCTAGGGGAGCCCTTGCCTTAGTTTAAGCCTATGGCTGCCCTAGCCTAAGCTTAATGGTGCCCTACCCTAAGCTTAGGGGTGCCCTAGCCTTAGGCTAGGGGAGCCCTAGCCTTAGCCTAAGCCTAGGGGTGCCCGAGCCTAAGCCTAGTGGTACCCTTGTCTAAGCCTAGAGGTGCCCTAGCCTTAGGCTAGGTGAGCCCAAGCATTAGCCTAAGCCTAGGGGTGCCCAAGCCTAAGCCTAGGGGTGCCTGAGCCTAAGCCTAGGGGTGCCCTAACCTAAGCCTAGGGGTGCCCTAGCCTAAGCCTAGGCGTGCCCTAGCCTAAGCCTAGGGGAGTCCTAGCCTTAGCCTAAGCCTACGGGTGCCCTAGCCTAAGCCTAGGGGTGCTGAGCCTAAGCCTAGGTGAGCCCTAGCCTCAGGCTAGGGGAGCCCTAGCCTTAGCCTAAGCCTAGGGGTGCCCTAGCCTAAACCTAGGGGTGCCCTAGCCTGAGCCTAGGGGTGCCCTAGCCTGAGCCTACGGGTGCCCTAGCCTTAGGCTAGGGGAGCCCTAGCCTTAGCCTAAGCCTAGGGTTGGCCTAGCCTAAGCCTATGGGTCCTATAGCCTAAGCCTAGGGGTGCCCTAGCCTAAGCCTAGGTGTGCCCTAGCCTAAGCCTAGGGGTGCCCTAGCCTAAGACTAGGGGAGTCCTAGCCTTAGCGTAAGCCTAGGGGTAGCCTAGCCTAAGCCTATGGGTCCCATAGCCTAAGCCTAGGGGAGCCCTAGCCTTAGTCTAGCCTAGGATTGCCCTAGCCTAAGCCTAGGGGTGCCATAGACTGAGTCTAGGGGTGCCCTAACCTTAGGCTCTCGGAGCCGTAGCCTTATCCTAAGCCTAGTGGTGCCCTAGCCTAAGCCTAGGGGTGCCCTAGCCTAAGCCTAGGCATGCCCTAGCCTAAGCCTAGGGGTGACCTATCCTAAGGCTAGGAGAGCCCTAGCCTTAGCCTAAGCCTAGGGGTGCCCTAGCCTGAGCCTAGGGGTGCCCTAGCTTGAGCCTAGGGGTGCCCTAGCCTTAGGCTAGGGGATCCCTAGCCTTAGCTTAAGCCTAGGGGTGCCCTAGCCTAAGCCTAGGGGTGCCCTAGCCTAAGCCTAGGGGTGCCCTTGCCTAAGCCTAGGGGTTCCCTAGCCTAAGTCTAGGGGTGCCTTTGCCTAAGCCTAGGGGTGCCATAGCCTAATTCTAGGGGTGTCCTAGCCATAGGCTAGGGAAGCCCTTGCCTTAGCCTAAGCCTATGGGTGCCCTAGGCTAAGCCTAGGTGTGCCCTAGCCTAAGCCTATGGGTGCCCTAGCCTTAGGCTAGGGGAGCCCTAGCCTTAGCCTAAGCCTAGTTGTGCCCTAGCCTAAGCCTAAGGGTGCCCTAGCCTAAGCCTAGGGGTTCCCTAGCCTAAGTCTAGGGGTGCCTTTGCCTAAGCCTAGGGGTGCCATAGCCTAATCCTAGGGGTGTCGTAGCCATAGGCTAGGGAAGCCCTTGCCTTAGCCTAAGCCTATGGGTGCCCTAGGCTAAGCCTAGGTGTGCCCTAGCCTAAGCCTATGGGTGACCTAGCCTTAGGCTAGGGGAGCCCTAGCCTTAGCCTAAGCCTAGGTGTGCCCTAGCCTAAGCCTAGGGGTGCCCTAGCCTAAGCCTAGGGGTGCTCTAGCCTTAGGCATGGGGAGCCTAGCTTTAGCCTTAGCCTAGGGGTGCCCTAGCCTAAGCCTAGGGGTGCCCTAGCCTAAGCCTTGGGGTGCCCTAGCCTGAGGCTAGGGGAGCCCAAGCCTTAGCCTAAGCCTAGGGGTGCCCTAGCCTAAGCCTAGGGGTGCCCTAGCCTGGGCCTAGGGGTGCCATAGCCTAAGCCTAGGGGTGCTCTAGCCTTAGGCATGGGGAGCCTAGCTTTAGCCTTAGCCTAGGGGTGCCCTAGCCTAAGCCGAGGGGTGCCCTAGCCTAAGCCTTGGGGTGCCCTAGCCTGAGGCTAGGGGAGCCCAAGCCTTAGCCTAAGCCTAGGGTTGCCCTAGGCTAAGCCTAGGTGTGCCCTAGCCTAAGCCTAGGGGTGCCCTAGCCTTAGGCTAGGGGAGCCCTAGCCTTAGCCTAAGCCTAGGTGTGCCCTTGCCTAAGCCTAGGGTTGCCCTAGCCTAAGCCTAGGGGTGCTCTAGCCTTAGGCATGGGGAGCCTAGCCTTAGCCTTAGCCTAGGGGTGCCCTAGCCTAAGCCTAGGGGTGCCCTAGCCTAAGCCTTTTGGTGCCCTAGCCTGAGGCTAGGGGAGCCCAAGCCTTAGCCTAAGCCTAGGGTTGCCCTAGCCTAAGCCTAGGGGTGCCCTAGCCTGGGCCTAGGGGTGCCATAGCCTGAGCCTACGGGTGCCCTAGCCTGAGGCTAGGGGAGCCCTAATGTTAGTCTAGCCTAGGATTGCCCTAGCCTAAACCTAGGGGTGCCATAGCCTGAGTCTAGGGGTGAACTAGCCTGAGGCAAGAGAGCCACAGTCTTAGCCTAAGCCTAGGGGAGCCCTAGCCTAAGCTTAGGGGTGCCCTAGCCTAAGCCTAGGGGTGCCCTAGACTTAGGCTAGGGTAGCCCTAGCCTGAGCCTAGGGGTGCCCTAGCCTGAGGATAGGGGAGCCCTAGACTTAGCCTAAGCCTAGGATTGCCCTAGCCTAAGATAACGGGTGCCCTAGCCTGAACTAGGGGTGCCCTTGCCTGAGGCTAGGGGAGCCGTTGCCTTAGCCTAAGTGTAGGGGTGCCCTAGTCTAAGCCTAGGGGTCCCCAAGCTTAAGCCTAGGGGTGCCCTAGCCTTAGTCTAGGAGTTCCCTAGTCTAAGCCTAGGGGTGCCCTAGCCTAAGCCTAGGTTAGCCCAGCCTTAGCCTAAGACTAGGGGTGCCCTATCCTAAGCCTAGGGGTGGCCTAGCCTAAGCCTAGGGGTGCCCTAGCCTAAGCCTAGGGGTGCTCTAGCCTTAGGCTAGGGGAGCCCAGCCTTAGCCTAAGCCTAGGGGTGCCCTAGCCTAAGCCTAGGGGTGCCCTAGCCTAAGCTTAGGGGTACAATAGCCTGAGTCTAGGGGTGCACTAGCCTGAGGCTAGGGGAGCCGTAGCCTTAGCCTAAGCATATGGGAGCCCTAGCTTAAGCCTAGGGGTTCCCTAGCCTAAGCATATGGGTCCCCTAGCCTAAGCCTAGGGGTGCCCTAGCCTTAAGCTAGGAGAGCCCTAGCCTTAGCCTAAGCCTAGGGGTGCCCTAGCCAAAGCCTAGGGGTGCCCTAGCCTAAGCTTAGGGGTGCCCTAGCCTAAGCCTAGGGGTGCCCTAGCCTAAACCTAAGCCTAGGGGTGCCCTAGCCTAAGTCTAGGGGTGCCCTAGCCTAAGCCTACGGGTGCCCTAGCCTAAGCCTAGGAGTGCCCTAGCCTTAGGCTAGGAGATCCCTAGCCTTAGCCTAAGCCTAGGGGTGCCCTAGCTTAAGCCTAGGGGTGCCCTAGCCTAAGCCTACGGGTGACCTAGCCTAAGCCTAGGGGTGCCCTAGCCTTAGGCTATGGGAGCCCTAACCTTAGCCTAAGCCTACAAGTGCCCTAGCTTAAGCCTAGGGGTGCCGTAGCCTAAGCCTAGGGGTGCCCTAGTCTTAGGCTAGGGGAGCCCTAGCCTTAGCCTAAGCCTAAGGGTGCCCTAGCCTAAGCCTAGGGGTGCCCTAGCCCAAGCCTATGGGTGCCCAAGCCTAAACCTAGGGGTGCCCTAACCTAAGCCTAGAGCTGCCCTAGCCTAAGCCTAGGGGTGCCCTAGCCTTAGGCTAGGCGAGCCCTAGCCTTAGCCTAAGCCTAGGGGTGCCCTAGCCTTAGCCAAAGCCTAGGGGTGCCCCAACCCAAACCTATGGGTGCCCTAGCCTAAGCCTAAGGGTGCCCTAGCCTAAGCCTAGGGGTGCCCTAGCCCAAGCCTATGGGTGCCCAAGCCTAAACCTAGGGGTGCCCTAACCTAAGCCTAGAGCTGCCCTAGCCTAAGCCTAGGGGTGCCCTAGCCTTAGGCTAGGCGAGCCCTAGCCTTAGCCTAAGCCTAGGGGTGCCCTAGCCTTAGCCAAAGCCTAGGGGTGCCCCAACCCAAACCTATGGGTGCCCTAGCCTAAGCCTAGGGGTGCCCTAGCCTAAGCCTAGGCGTGCCCTATCCTAAGCTTAGGGGTGCCCCTGCCTAAGCCTAAGGGTGCCCAAGCCTAAGCCTAGGGGTGCCCTAACCTAAGCCTAGAGCTGCCCTAGCCTAAGCCTATTGGTGCCCTAGCCTTAGGCTAGGCGAGCCCTAGCCTTAGCCTAAGCCTAGGGGTGCCCTAGCCTTAGCCTAAGCCTAGGGTTACCCTAGCCTAAGCCTAGGGGTTCCCTAGCCTAAACCTAGGGGTGCCCTAGCCTAAGCCTAGAGGTACCCTAGCCTAAGCCTATGGGTGCCCTAACCTAAGCCTAGGGGTGCCCTAACCTTAGCCTAGGGATGCCCTAGCGTAAGTTTAGGGGTGCCGTAGCTTAAGCCTTGGGGTGACCTAGCCTAAGCCTAGGGGTGCCCTTGCCTAAGCCTAAGCTTAGGGGTGCCCTAGACTAAGCCTAGGGGTGCCCAGGCCTTAGGCTAGGGGACCCCTTGCCTTAGCTTAAGCCTATGGCTTCCCTAGCCTAAGCTTAGGGGTGCCCTAACCTAAGCTTAGGGGTGCCTTAGCCTTAGGCTAGGGGAGCCCTAGCCTTAGCCTAAGCCTAGGGGTGCCCTAGCCTAAGCCTAGGGGTGCCTGAGCCTAAGCCTAGGGGTGCCCTAACCTAAACCTAGAGGTGCCCTAGCCTTAGGCTAGATGAGCCCAAGCATTAGCCTAAGCCTAGGGTTGCCCTAGCCTAAGCCTAGGGGTGCCTGAGCCTAAGCCTAGGGGTGCCCTAACCTAAGCCTAGGGGTGCCCTAGCCTAAGCCTAGGTGTGCCCTAGCCTAAGCCTAGGGGATTCCTAGCCTTAGCATAAGCCTACGGCTGCCCTAGCCTAAGCCTAGGGGTGCCCTAGCCTAAGACTAGGTGAGCCCTAGCCTCAGGCTAGGGGAGCCCTAGCCTTAGCCTAAGCCTAGAGGTGCCCTAGCCTAAACCTAGGGGTGCCCTAGCCTGAGCCTAGGGGTGCCCTAGCCTGAGCCTACGGGTGCCCTAGCCTTAGGCTAGGGGAGCCCTAGCCTTAGCCTAAGCCTAGGGGTGCCCTAGCCTGAGACTAGGGGTGCCCTAGCTTGAGTCGAGGGGTGCCCTAACCTGAGGATCTCGGAGCCTTAGCCTTATCCTAAGCCTAGTGGTGCCCTAACCTAAGCCTAGAGGTGCCCTAGCCTAAGCCTAGGCGTGCCCTACCCTAAGCCTAAGGTTGCCCTATCCTAAGACTAGGAGAGCCCTAGCCTTAGCCTAAGCCTAGGGGTGCCCTAGCCTGAGCCTAGGGGTGCCTTAGCTTGAGCCTGGGGGTGCCCTAGCCTTAGGCTAGGGGATCCCTAGCCTTAGCTTAAGCCTAGGGGTGCCCTAGCCTAAGCCTAGGGGTGCCCTAGCCTAAGCCTAGAGGTGCCCTTGCCTAAGCCTAGGGATTCCCTAGCCTAAGTCTAGGGGTGCCTTTGCCTAAGCCTAGGGGTGCCCTAGCCTAATCCTAGGGGTGCCCTAGCCATAGGCTAGGGGAGCCATTGCCTTAGCCTAAGCCTAGGGGTGCCCTAGGCTAAGCCTAGGTGTGCCCTAGCCTAAGCCTAGGGGTGCCCCAGCCTTAGGCTAAGGGAGCCCTAGCCTTAGCCTAGGCCTAGGGTTGCCCTAGCCTAAGCCTAGGGGTGCCCTAGCCTAAGCCTAGGGGTGCTGTAACCTTAGGCTAGCGGAGCCTAGCCTCAACCTAAGCCTAGGGGTGCCCTAGCCTAAGACTAGGGGAGCCCTAGCTTAGCCTAATCCTAGGGGTGCCCTAGCCAAAGTCTAGGGGTGCTCTAGCCTGAGCCTAGGGGTGCCCTAGCCTGAGCCTACGGGTGCCCTAGCCTGAGTCTAGGCGAGCCCTAGCGTTAGTCGAGCCTAGGATTACCCTAGCCTAAGCCTAGGGGTGCCCTAGCCTTTTCCTAAGCCTAGGGGAGGCCTAGACTAAGCGTAGGGGTGCCCTAACCTGAGCCTAGGAGTGCCGTAGCCTTAGGCTAGCGGAGCCATAGCCTTAGCCTAGGCCTAGGGGTAGCCCTGGCCTAAGCCTAGGGGTGCCATAGCCTGAGCCTAGGGGTGACCTAACCTGAGGCTAGGGGAGCCCTATCCTTAGCATAAGCCTAGGATTGCCCTACCCTAAGCCTATGGGTGCCCTAGCCTGAGTCTAGGGTTGCCCTAGCTTGAGGCTAGGGGAGCCGTTGCCTTAGCCAAGTCTATGGGTTCCCTTGTCTAAGCCTAGGGGTGCCCTAACCCGAGCCTACGGGTGCCCTATCCTTTGGCTAGGTGAGACCTATCCTTAGTCTAAGCCTAGGGGTGCCCTAGCCTAAGCTGGGGGTACCCAAGCCTAAGCCTAGGGGTGCCATAGCCTTAAGCTAGGGGCCCTAGCCTAAGCCTAGGGGTGCCCTAGCATTAGGCTAGGCGAGCCCTAACCTTAGCCTAGGGGTGCCCAAGTCTAAGCCTAGGGGTGCCCTAACCTAAGCCTAGTGATGCCCTAGCCTAAGCCTAGGGGTGCCCTAGCCTAAGTCTTGGGGTGCCCTAGGCTAAGCCTAGGGGTGCCCTAGCCTAAGTCTAGGGGTGCTCTAGCCTTAGGCTAGGGGAGCCCTAACCTTAGCCTAATCCTAGGGGTGCCCTAGCCTAAGCCTAGGAGTGCCTTAGCCAAAGCCTAGGGGTGCCCTAGCCTTAGGATAGGGGAGCCCTAGCCTTAACCTAAGCCTACGGGTGCCCTAGCTTAAGCCTAGGGGTGCCCTAGCCTAAGCCTAGGGGTTCCCTAGCCTTAGGTTAGGGGAGCCCTAGCCTTAGCCTAAGCCTAGGGGTGCCCCAGCCTAAGCCTAGGGGTGCCCAAGCCCAAGCCTACGGGTGCCATAACCTAAGCCCAGGGCTGCACTAGCCGAAGCCTAGGGGTGCCCTAGCCTTAGCCTAAGCCTAGGGGTGCCCTAGTCTAAGTCTACGGGTGAACTAGCCTAACCTAGGGGTGCCCCAGAATAAGCCTAGGGGTGCCCTAGCCTAAGCCTAGGGGTGCCCTAGCCTAAGCCTAGGGGTGCCCTAGCCTTAGGCTAGGGGTGCCCTAGCCTTAGGCTAGGGGAGCCCTAGCCTTAGCCTAAGCCTAATGATGCCCTAGCCTAAGCCTACGGGTGCCCTAGCCAAAGCCTAGGGTTGCCCTAGCCTCAGCTTAGGGGTGCCCTAGCCTCAGCCTTGGGGTGCCCTAGCCTAAGCCTAGGGGTGCCCTAGCCTAAGCCTAGGGGTGCCCTAGCCTAAGCCTAGGGTGCCTTAGCCTAAGGCTAGGGGTGACCTAGCCTTAGCCTAAGCCTAGGGGTACCCTAGCCTAATCCTAGGGGTGCCCTAGCCTAAGCCTAGGGGTGCCCTAGCCTAAGCCTAGGGGTGCCGTAGCCTTAGGCTAGGAGAGCCCTAGCCTTAGCCTAAGACTAGGGGTGCCCTAGCCAAAGCCTAGGGCTACCCTAGGCTAAGCCTAGAGGTGCCCTAGCCTTAGGCTAGGGGAACCCTAACCTTAGCGTAAGCCTAGGGGTGCCTTAGCCTAAGCCTTGGGGTGCCCTAGCCTAAGCCTAGGGGTGCCCTAGCCTTAGGCTAGGGGAGCCCTAGCCTTAGCCTAAGCCTTGGAGTGCCCTAGCCTAAGCCTAGGGGTGCCTTAGCCTAAGCCTAGGGGTGCCCTAGCCTAAGCCTAGGGGTGCCCTAGCCTAAGCCTAGAGGTGCCGTAGCCTAAGCCTATGGGTGCCCTAACCTAAGCGTAGGGGTGCCCTTGCCTTAGCCTAGGGGTGCCCTACCTAAGCCTAGGGGTGCTCTAGCCTTAGGCTAGGGGAGCCCTGGCCTTAGCCTAAGCCTAGGAGTGCCCTAGCCTAAGCATAGGGGTGTCCTAGCCTAAGCCTATGGGTGCCCTACCCTAAGCCTAGTGGTGCCCTAGCCTAAGCCTAGGGGTGCCTGAGCCTAAGACTAGGGGTGCCCTAACCTAAGCCTAGGGGTGCCCTAGCCTAAGCCTAGGCGTGCCCTAGCCTAAGCCTAGGGGAGTCCTAGCCTTAGCCTAAGCCTAGTGGTGCCCTAGCCTAAGCCTAGGGGTGCCCTAGCCTAAGCCTAGGTGTGCCCTAGCCTCAGGCTAGGGGAGCCTTAGACTTAGCCTAAGCCTATGGCTTCCCTAGCCTAAGCCTAGGGGTGCCCTAGACGCCTAGGGGTGCCCTAACCTTAGGCTAGGGTTGCCCTAGCCTTAGCCTAAGCCTAGGGGTGCCCTAGCGTAAGTCTAGGGATGCCCTTGCCTAAGCCTAGGGGTGCCCTAGCCTTAGACTAAGCCTAGGGGTGCCCTAGTCTAATCCTAGGGGTGCCCTAGCCTAAGCCTAGGGGTGCCCAACCTTAGCCTAGGGGAGCCCTAGCCTTAGCCTAAGACCAGGGGTGCCCCTGCCTAAGCCTAGGGATGCCCAAGCCTAAGCCTAGATGTGCCCTAACCTAAGCCTAGAGCTGCCCTAGCCTAAGCCTAGGGGTGCCCTAGCCTTAGGCTAGGCGAGCCCTAGCCTTAGCCTAAGCCTAGGGGTGCCCTAGCCTAAGCCTATGGGTGCCCTAGCCTAAGCCTAGGGGTGCCCTAGAACAAGCCTAGGAGTGCCATCGCCTAAGCCTAGGGTTGCCATAGGCTAAGCCTAGGGGTGCCCTAGCCTAAGCCTAGGGGTTCCCTAGCCTTAGGCAAGGGGAGCCCTAGCCTTAGCCTAAGCCTAGGGTTACCCTAGCCTAAGCCTAGGGGTGCCCTAGCCTAAGCTTATGGGTGCCCTAACCTAAGCCTAGGGGTGGCCTAACCTTAGCCTAGGGATGCCCTAGCCTAAGCCTAGGGGTGCTCTAGCCTTAGGCTAGGGGAGCCCTGGCCTTAGCCTAAGCCTAGGGATGCCCTAGCTTAAGCCTAGGGGTGCCCTAGCCTAACCTTAGGGGTGTCCTAGCTTAACCTAGGGGTGCCCTAGCCTAAGCGTAGGGGTGCCCTAGCCTAAGCCTAAGCTTAGGGGTGCCCTAGCCTAAGCCAAGGGGTGCCCAGGCCTTAGGCTAGGGGAGCCCTTGCCTTAGCTTAAGCCTATGGCTGCCCTAGCCTAAGCTTAATGGTGCCCTACCCTAAGCTTAGGGGTGCCCTAGCCTTAGGCTAGGGGAGCCCTAGCCTTAGCCTAAGCCTAGGGGTGCCCGAGCCTAAGCCTAGTGGTACCCTTGTCTAAGCCTAGAGGTGCCCTAGCCTTAGGCTAGGTGAGCCCAAGCATTAGCCTAAGCCTAGGGGTGCCCAAGCCTAAGCCTAGGGGTGCCTGAGCCTAAGCCTAGGGGTGCCCTAACCTAAGCCTAGGGGTGCCCTAGCCTAAGCCTAGGCGTGCCCTAGCCTAAGCCTAGGTGTGCCCTAGCCTCAGGCTAGGGGAGCCTTAGACTTAGCCTAAGCCTATGGCTTCCCTAGCCTAAGCCTAGGGGTGCTCTAGACGCCTAGGGGTGCCCTAACCTTAGGCTAGGGTTGCCCTAGCCTTAGCCTAAGCCTAGGGGTGCCCTAGCGTAAGTCTAGGGATGCCCTTGCCTAAGCCTAGGGGTGCCCTAGCCTTAGACTAAGCCTAGGGGTGCCCTAGTCTAATCCTAGGGGTGCCCTAGCCTAAGCCTAGGGGTGCCCAACCTTAGCCTAGGGGAGCCCTAGCCTTAGCCTAAGACCAGGGGTGCCCCTGCCTAAGCCTAGGGATGCCCAAGCCTAAGCCTAGATGTGCCCTAACCTAAGCCTAGAGCTGCCCTAGCCTAAGCTTAGGGGTGCCCTAGCCTTAGGCTAGGCGAGCCCTAGCCTTAGCCTAAGCCTAGGGGTGCCCTAGCCTAAGCCTATGGGTGCCCTAGCCTAAGCCTAGGGGTGCCCTAGAACAAGCCTAGGAGTGCCATCGCCTAAGCCTAGGGTTGCCATAGGCTAAGCCTAGGGGTGCCCTAGCCTAAGCCTAGGGGTTCCCTAGCTTTAGGCAAGGGGAGCCCTAGCCTTAGCCTAAGCCTAGGGTTACCCTAGCCTAAGCCTAGGGGTGCCCTAGCCTAAGCTTATGGGTGCCCTAACCTAAGCCTATGGGTGGCCTAACCTTAGCCTAGGGATGCCCTAGCCTAAGCCTAGGGGTGCTCTAGCCTTAGGTTAGGGGAGCCCTGGCCTTAGCCTAAGCCTAGGGATGCCCTAGCTTAAGCCTAGGGGTGCCCTATCCTAACCTTAGGGGTGTCCTAGCTTAACCTAGGGGTGCCCTAGCCTAAGCGTAGGGGTGCCCTAGCCTAAGCCTAAGCTTAGGGGTGCCCTAGCCTAAGCCAAGGGGTGCCCAGGCCTTAGGCTAGGGGAGCCCTTGCCTTAGCTTAAGCCTATGGCTGCCCTAGCCTAAGCTTAAGGGTGCCCTACCCTAAGCTTAGGGGTGCCCTAGCCTTAGGCTAGGGGAGCCCTAGCCTTAGCCTAAGTCTAGGGGTGCCCGAGCCTAAGCCTAGTGGTACCCTTGTCTAAGCCTAGAGGTGCCCTAGCCTTAGGCTAGGTGAGCCCAAGCATTAGCCTAAGCCTAGGGGTGCCCAAGCCTAAGCCTAGGGGTGCCTGAGCCTAAGCCTAGGGGTGCCCTAACCTAAGCCTAGGGGTGCCCTAGCCTAAGCCTAGGCATGCCCTAGCCTAAGCCTAGGGGAGTCCTAGCCTTAGCCTAAGCCTACGGGTGCCCTAGCCTAAGCCTAGGGGTGCTGAGCCTAAGCCTAGGTGAGCCCTAGCCTCAGGCTAGGGGAGCCCTAGCCTTAGCCTAAGCCTAGGGGTGCCCTAGCCTAAGCCTAGTTGTGCCCTAGCCTAAGACTATGGGTGCCCTAGGCTGAGCCTACGGTTGCCCTAGCATAAGGTTAGGGGAGCCCTAGCCTTCGTCTAGCCTAGGATTGCCCTAGCCTAAGCCTAGGGTGCCATAGCCTGAGTCTATGGGTGCCCTAAGCTGAGGCTCTCAGAGCCGTAGCCTTATCCTAAGCCTAGTGGTGCCCTAGCCTACACCTAGGGTAGCCCTAGCCTAAGCCTAGGCATGCCCTAGCCTAAGCCTAGGGGTGCCCTATCCTAAGGCTAGGAGAGCCGTAGCCTTAGCCTAATCCTAGGGGTGCCCTAGCCTGAGCCTAGGGGTGCCCAACTTGAGCCTAGGGGTGCCCTAGCCTTAGGCTAGGGGATCCCTAGCCTTAGCTTAAGCCTAGGGGTGCCCTAGCCTAAGCCTAGGGGTGCCCTAGCCTAAGCCTAGGGGTGCCCTTGCCTAAGCCTAGGGGTTCCCTAGCCTAAGTCTAGGGGTGCCTTTGCCTAAGCCTAGGGGTGCCCTAGCCTAATCCTAGGGGTGTCCTAGCCATAGGCTAGGGGAGCCCTTGCCTTGGCCTAAGCCTAGGGGTGCCCTAGCGAAGCTTAGGGGTGCAATAGACTAAGCCTAGGGGTGCCCTAGCCTTAGGCTAGAAGAGCCCTAGCCTTAGCCTAATCCTAGGGGTGCCCTAGTCTTAGCCTAAGCCTATGTCTGCCCTAGCCTAAGCCTATGGGTGCCCTAGCCTAAGCCTAGGGGTGCCCTAGAACAAGCCTAGGAGTGCCATCGCCTAAGCCTAGGGTTGCCATAGGCTAAGCCTAGGGGTGCCCTAGCCTAAGCCTAGGGGTTCCCTAGCCTTAGGCAAGGGGAGCCCTAGCCTTAGCCTAAGCCTAGGGTTACCCTAGCCTAAGCCTAGGGGTGCCCTAGCCTAAGCTTATGGGTGCCCTAACCTAAGCCTAGGGGTGGCCTAACCTTAGCCTAGGGATGCCCTAGCCTAAGCCTAGGGGTGCTCTAGCCTTAGGCTAGGGGAGCCCTGGCCTTAGCCTAAGCCTAGGGATGCCCTAGCTTAAGCCTAGGGGTGCCCTAGCCTAACCTTAGGGGTGTCCTAGCTTAACCTAGGGGTGCCCTAGCCTAAGCGTAGGGGTGCCCTAGCCTAAGCCTAAGCTTAGGGGTGCCCTAGCCTAAGCCAAGGGGTGCCCAGGCCTTAGGCTAGGGGAGCCCTTGCCTTAGTTTAAGCCTATGGCTGCCCTAGCCTAAGCTTAATGGTGCCCTACCCTAAGCTTAGGGGTGCCCTAGCCTTAGGCTAGGGGAGCCCTAGCCTTAGCCTAAGCCTAGGGGTGCCCGAGCCTAAGCCTAGTGGTACCATTGTCTAAGCCTAGAGGTGCCCTAGCCTTAGGCTAGGTGAGCCCAAGCATTAGCCTAAGCCTAGGGGTGCCCAAGCCTAAGCCTAGGGGTGCCTGAGCCTAAGCCTAGGGGTGCCCTAACCTAAGCCTAGGGGTGCCCTAGCCTAAGCCTAGGCGTGCCCTAGCCTAAGCCTAGGGGAGTCCTAGCCTTAGCCTAAGCCTACGGGTGCCCTAGCCTAAGCCTAGGGGTGCTGAGCCTAAGCCTAGGTGAGCCCTAGCCTCAGGCTAGGGGAGCCCTAGCCTTAGCCTAAGCCTAGGGGTGCCCTAGCCTAAACCTAGGGGTGCCCTAGCCTGAGCCTAGGGGTGCCCTAGCCTGAGCCTACGGGTGCCCTAGCCTTAGGCTAGGGGAGCCCTAGCCTTAGCCTAAGCCTAGGGTTGGCCTAGCCTAAGCCTATGGGTCCTATAGCCTAAGCCTAGGGGTGCCCTAGCCTAAGCCTAGGTGTGCCCTAGCCTAAGCCTAGGGGTGCCCTAGCCTAAGACTAGGGGAGTCCTAGCCTTAGCGTAAGCCTAGGGGTAGCCTAGCCTAAGCCTATGGGTCCCATAGCCTAAGCCTAGGGGAGCCCTAGCCTTAGTCTAGCCTAGGATTGCCCTAGCCTAAGCCTAGGGGTGCCATAGACTGAGTCTAGGGGTGCCCTAACCTTAGGCTCTCGGAGCCGTAGCCTTATCCTAAGCCTAGTGGTGCCCTAGCCTAAGCCTAGGGGTGCCCTAGCCTAAGCCTAGGCATGCCCTAGCCTAAGCCTAGGGGTGACCTATCCTAAGGCTAGGAGAGCCCTAGCCTTAGCCTAAGCCTAGGGGTGCCCTAGCCTGAGCCTAGGGGTGCCCTAGCTTGAGCCTAGGGGTGCCCTAGCCTTAGGCTAGGGGATCCCTAGCCTTAGCTTAAGCCTAGGGGTGCCCTAGCCTAAGCCTAGGGGTGCCCTAGCCTAAGCCTAGGGGTGCCCTTGCCTAAGCCTAGGGGTTCCCTAGCCTAAGTCTAGGGGTGCCTTTGCCTAAGCCTAGGGGTGCCATAGCCTAATTCTAGGGGTGTCCTAGCCATAGGCTAGGGAAGCCCTTGCCTTAGCCTAAGCCTATGGGTGCCCTAGGCTAAGCCTAGGTGTGCCCTAGCCTAAGCCTATGGGTGCCCTAGCCTTAGGCTAGGGGAGCCCTAGCCTTAGCCTAAGCCTAGTTGTGCCCTAGCCTAAGCCTAAGGGTGCCCTAGCCTAAGCCTAGGGGTTCCCTAGCCTAAGTCTAGGGGTGCCTTTGCCTAAGCCTAGGGGTGCCATAGCCTAATCCTAGGGGTGTCGTAGCCATAGGCTAGGGAAGCCCTTGCCTTAGCCTAAGCCTATGGGTGCCCTAGGCTAAGCCTAGGTGTGCCCTAGCCTAAGCCTATGGGTGACCTAGCCTTAGGCTAGGGGAGCCCTAGCCTTAGCCTAAGCCTAGGTGTGCCCTAGCCTAAGCCTAGGGGTGCCCTAGCCTAAGCCTAGGGGTGCTCTAGCCTTAGGCATGGGGAGCCTAGCTTTAGCCTTAGCCTAGGGGTGCCCTAGCCTAAGCCTAGGGGTGCCCTAGCCTAAGCCTTGGGGTGCCCTAGCCTGAGGCTAGGGGAGCCCAAGCCTTAGCCTAAGCCTAGGGGTGCCCTAGCCTAAGCCTAGGGGTGCCCTAGCCTGGGCCTAGGGGTGCCATAGCCTGAGCCTACGGGTGCCCTAGCCTTAGGCTAGGGGAGCCCTAACCTTACCCTAAGCCTAGGGGTGGCCTAGCCTAAGCCTATGGGTCCCATAGCCTAAGCCTAGGGGTGCCCTAGCCTAAGCCTAAGGGTGCCCTAGCCTAAGCCTAGGGATGCCCTAGCCTAAGCCTAGGGGTGCCCTAGCCTAAGCCTAGGCTTCCCCTAGCCTAAGCCTAGGGGAGTCCTAGCCTTAGCCTAAGCCTAGGGGTGCCCTAGCCTAAGCCTATGGGTGCCCTAGCCTGATCCTACGGGTGCGCTAGCATCAGGTTAGGGGAGCCCTAGCCTTAGTCTAGCCTAGGATTGCCCTAGCCTAAGCCTAAGGTTGCCATAGCCTGAGTCTAGGGGTGCCCTAACCTGAGGCTCTCGGAGCCGTAGCCTTATCCTAAGCCTAGTGGTGCCCGAGCCTAAGCCTAGGCGTGCCGTAGCCTAAGCCTAGGCATGCCCTAGCCTAAGCCTAAGCCTAGGGGTGCCCTAGCCTGAGCCTAGGGGTGCCCTAGCTTGAGCCTAGGGGTGACCTAGCCTTAGTCTAGGGGATCCTTAGCCTTAGCTTAAGCCTAGGTGTGCCCTAGCCTAAGCCTAGGGGTGCCCTAGCCTAAGCCTAGGGGTGCCCTAGCCTAAGCCTAGTGGTGTCCTAGCCTAAGCCTAGGGGTTCCCTAGCCTAAGTCTAGGGGTGCCTTTGCCTAATCCTAGGGGTGTCCTAGCCATAGCCTAGGGGAGCCCTTGCCTTAGCCTAAACCTAGGGGTGCCCTAGGCTAAGCCTAGGTGTGCCCTAGCTTAAGCCTAGGGGTGCTCTAGCCTTAGGCTAGGGGAGCCCTAGCCTTAGCCTAAGCCTAGGTGTTCCCTAGCCTAAGCCTAGGGGTGCCCTAGCCTAAGCCAAGGCGTCCCCTAGCCTAAGCTTAGGGATGCCCTAGGCTTAGGCTAGGGGAGCCCAAGCCTTAGCCTAAGCTTAGGGGTGCCCTAGCCTAAGTCTAGGGGTGCCCTAACCTAAGCCTAGGGGTGCCCTAGCCTAAGACTAGAGGTGCCCTAGCCTTAGGCTAGGTAAGGCCAAGCCTTAGCCTAAGCCTAGTGGTGCCCTAGCCTAAGCCTAGGGGTGCCTGAGCCTAAGCCTTGGGGTGCCCTAACCTAAGCCTAGGGGAGCCCTAGCCTAAGCCTAGGCAGGCCCTAGCCTAAGCCTAGGGGAATCCTAGCCTTAGCCTAAGCCTAGGGGTGCCCTAGACTTAGCCTAAGCCTATGTCTGCCCTAGCCTAAGCCTAGGGGTGCCCTAGCCTAAGCCTAGGGGAGCCCTAGACTTAGCCTAAGCCTATGGCTGCCCTAGCTTTAGCCTAGGAGTGCCCTAGCCTAAGCCTAGGGGTGCCCTAACCTTAGGCTAGGGGAGCCCTAGCCTTAGCCTAAGCCTAGGGGTGCCCTAGCGTAAGTCTAGGAATGCCCTTGCCTAAGCCTAGGGGTGCCCTAGCCTAAGTCTATGGGTGCCCTAGCCTAAGCCTAGGGGTGCCCTAGCCTTAGGCTAGGGGAGCCCTAGCCTTAGCCTAAGACCAGGGGTGCCCCTGCCTAAGCCTAGGGGTGCCCAAGCCTAAGCCTAGATGTGCCCTAACCTAAGCCTAGAGCTGCCCTAGCCTAAGCCTAGGGGTGCCCTAGCCTTAGGATAGGCGAGCCCTAGCCTTAGCCTAAGCCTAGGGGTGCCCTAGCCTTAGCCTAAGCCTAGGGGTGCTCTAGCCTAAGCCTATGGGTGCCCTAGCCTAAGCCTAGGGGTGCCCTAGAACAAGCCTAGGGGTACCCTAGCCTAAGCCTAGGGGTTCCGTAGCCTTAGGCAAGGGGAGCCCTAGCCTTAGCCTAAGCCTAGGGTTACCCTAGCCTAAGCCTAGGGGTGCCCTAGCCTAAGTCTAGAGGTGCTCTAGCCTAAGCCTATGGGTGCCCTAACCTAAGCCTAGGGGTGGCCTAGCCTTAGCCTAGGGATGCCCTAGCCTAAGCCTAGGGGTGCCCTAGCCTTAGCCTAAGCCTAGGGATGCTCTAGCCTAAGCCTATGGGTGCCCTAGCCTAAGCCTAGGGGTGCCCTAGAACAAGCCTAGGGGTGCCATCGCCAAGGCCTAGGGTTGCCATAGGCTAAGCCTAGGGGTGCCCTAGTCTAAGCCTAGGGGTTCCGTAGCCTTAGGCAAGGGGAGCCCTAGCCTTAGCCTAAGCCTAGGGTTACCCTAGCCTAAGCCTAGGGGTGCCCTAGCCTAAGTCTAGAGGTGCTCTAGCCTAAGCCTATGGGTGCCCTAACCTAAGCCTAGGGGTGGCCTAGCCTTAGCCTAGGGATGCCCTAGCCTAAGCCTAGGGGTGCTCTAGCCTTAGGCTAGGGGAGCCCTTGCCTTAGTTTAAGCCTAGGGGTGTCCTAGCCTAAGCTTAGGGGTGCCCTACCAAAGCTTAGGGGTGCCCTAGCCTTAGGCTAGCGGAGCCCTAGCCTTAGCCTAAGCCTAGGGGTGCCCTAGCCTAAGCCTAGAGGTGCCCTAGCCTTAGGCTAGGTGAGCCCAAGCATTAGCCTAAGCCTAGAGGTGCCCTAGCCTAAGCCTAGGGGTGCCTGAGCCTAAGCTTAGGGGTGCACTAACCTAAGCCTAGGGGTGTCCTAGCCTAAGCCTAGGCGTTCCCTAGCCTAAGCCTAGGGGAGTCCTAGCCTTAGCCTAAGACTACGGGTGCCTTAGCCTAAGCCTAGGGGTGCCTGAGCCTAAGCCTAGGTGAGCCCTATCCTCAGGCTAGGGGAGCCCTAGCCTTAGCCTAAGCCTAGGGGTGCCCTAGCCTAAACCTAGGGGTGCCCTAGCCTGAGCCTAGGGGTGCCCTAGCCTGAGCCTACAGGTGCCCTAGCCTTAGGCTAGGGGAGCCCTAGCCTTAGCCTAAGCCTAGGGGGGGCCTAGCCTAAGCCTATGGGTCCCATAGCCTAAGCCTAGGGGTGCCCTAGCCTAAGCCTAGGTGTGCCCTAGCCTAAGCCTAGGGGTGCCCTAGCCTAAGCCTAGTTGTGCCCTAGCCTAAGACTATGGGTGCCCTAGGCTGAGCCTACGGTTGCCCTAGCATAAGGTTAGGGGAGCCCTAGCCTTCGTCTAGCCTAGGATTGCCCTAGCCTAAGCCTAGGGTGCCATAGCCTGAGTCTATGGGTGCCCTAAGCTGAGGCTCTCAGAGCCGTAGCCTTATCCTAAGCCTAGTGGTGCCCTAGCCTACACCTAGGGTAGCCCTAGCCTAAGCCTAGGCATGCCCTAGCCTAAGCCTAGGGGTGCCCTATCCTAAGGCTAGGAGAGCCGTAGCCTTAGCCTAATCCTAGGGGTGCCCTAGCCTGAGCCTAGGGGTGCCCAACTTGAGCCTAGGGGTGAACTAGCCTTAGGCTAGGGGATCCCTAGCCTTAGCTTAAGCCTAGGGGTGCCCTAGCCTAAGCCTAGGGGTGCCCTAGCCTAAGCCTAGGGGTGCCCTTGCCTAAGCCTAGGGGTTCCCTAGCCTAAGTCTAGGGGTGCCTTTGCCTAAGCCTAGGGGTGCCCTAGCCTAATCCTAGGGGTGTCCTAGCCATAGGCTAGGGGAGCCCTTGCCTTGGCCTAAGCCTAGGGGTGCCCTAGCGAAGCTTAGGGGTGCAATAGACTAAGCCTAGGGGTGCCCTAGCCTTAGGCTAGAAGAGCCCTAGCCTTAGCCTAATCCTAGGGGTGCCCTAGTCTTAGCCTAAGCCTATGTCTGCCCTAGCCTAAGCCTATGGGTGCCCTAGCCTAAGCCTAGGGGTGCCCTAGAACAAGCCTAGGAGTGCCATCGCCTAAGCCTAGGGTTGCCATAGGCTAAGCCTAGGGGTGCCCTAGCCTAAGCCTAGGGGTTCCCTAGCCTTAGGCAAGGGGAGCCCTAGCCTTAGCCTAAGCCTAGGGTTACCCTAGCCTAAGCCTAGGGGTGCCCTAGCCTAAGCTTATGGGTGCCCTAACCTAAGCCTAGGGGTGGCCTAACCTTAGCCTAGGGATGCCCTAGCCTAAGCCTAGGGGTGCTCTAGCCTTAGGCTAGGGGAGCCCTGGCCTTAGCCTAAGGCTAGGGATGCCCTAGCTTAAGCCTAGGGGTGCCCTAGCCTAACCTTAGGGGTGTCCTAGCTTAACCTAGGGGTGCCCTAGCCTAAGCGTAGGGGTGCCCTAGCCTAAGCCTAAGCTTAGGGGTGCCCTAGCCTAAGCCAAGGGGTGCCCAGGCCTTAGGCTAGGGGAGCCCTTGCCTTAGTTTAAGCCTATGGCTGCCCTAGCCTAAGCTTAATGGTGCCCTACCCTAAGCTTAGGGGTGCCCTAGCCTTAGGCTAGGGGAGCCCTAGCCTTAGCCTAAGCCTAGGGGTGCCCGAGCCTAAGCCTAGTGGTACCCTTGTCTAAGCCTAGAGGTGCCCTAGCCTTAGGCTAGGTGAGCCCAAGCATTAGCCTAAGCCTAGGGGTGCCCAAGCCTAAGCCTAGGGGTGCCTGAGCCTAAGCCTAGGGGTGCCCTAACCTAAGCCTAGGGGTGCCCTAGCCTAAGCCTAGGCGTGCCCTAGCCTAAGCCTAGGGGAGTCCTAGCCTTAGCCTAAGCCTACGGGTGCCCTAGCCTAAGCCTAGGGGTGCTGAGCCTAAGCCTAGGTGAGCCCTAGCCTCAGGCTAGGGGAGCCCTAGCCTTAGCCTAAGCCTAGGGGTGCCCTAGCCTAAACCTAGGGGTGCCCTAGCCTGAGCCTAGGGGTGCCCTAGCCTGAGCCTACGGGTGCCCTAGCCTTAGGCTAGGGGAGCCCTAGCCTTAGCCTAAGCCTAGGGTTGGCCTAGCCTAAGCCTATGGGTCCTATAGCCTAAGCCTAGGGGTGCCCTAGCCTAAGCCTAGGTGTGCCCTAGCCTAAGCCTAGGGGTGCCCTAGCCTAAGACTAGGGGAGTCCTAGCCTTAGCGTAAGCCTAGGGGTAGCCTAGCCTAAGCCTATGGGTCCCATAGCCTAAGCCTAGGGGAGCCCTAGCCTTAGTCTAGCCTAGGATTGCCCTAGCCTAAGCCTAGGGGTGCCATAGACTGAGTCTAGGGGTGCCCTAACCTTAGGCTCTCGGAGCCGTAGCCTTATCCTAAGCCTAGTGGTGCCCTAGCCTAAGCCTAGGGGTGCCCTAGCCTAAGCCTAGGCATGCCCTAGCCTAAGCCTAGGGGTGACCTATCCTAAGGCTAGGAGAGCCCTAGCCTTAGCCTAAGCCTAGGGGTGCCCTAGCCTGAGCCTAGGGGTGCCCTAGCTTGAGCCTAGGGGTGCCCTAGCCTTAGGCTAGGGGATCCCTAGCCTTAGCTTAAGCCTAGGGGTGCCCTAGCCTAAGCCTAGGGGTGCCCTAGCCTAAGCCTAGGGGTGCCCTTGCCTAAGCCTAGGGGTTCCCTAGCCTAAGTCTAGGGGTGCCTTTGCCTAAGCCTAGGGGTGCCATAGCCTAATTCTAGGGGTGTCCTAGCCATAGGCTAGGGAAGCCCTTGCCTTAGCCTAAGCCTATGGGTGCCCTAGGCTAAGCCTAGGTGTGCCCTAGCCTAAGCCTATGGGTGCCCTAGCCTTAGGCTAGGGGAGCCCTAGCCTTAGCCTAAGCCTAGTTGTGCCCTAGCCTAAGCCTAAGGGTGCCCTAGCCTAAGCCTAGGGGTTCCCTAGCCTAAGTCTAGGGGTGCCTTTGCCTAAGCCTAGGGGTGCCATAGCCTAATCCTAGGGGTGTCGTAGCCATAGGCTAGGGAAGCCCTTGCCTTAGCCTAAGCCTATGGGTGCCCTAGGCTAAGCCTAGGTGTGCCCTAGCCTAAGCCTATGGGTGACCTAGCCTTAGGCTAGGGGAGCCCTAGCCTTAGCCTAAGCCTAGGTGTGCCCTAGCCTAAGCCTAGGGGTGCCCTAGCCTAAGCCTAGGGGTGCTCTAGCCTTAGGCATGGGGAGCCTAGCTTTAGCCTTAGCCTAGGGGTGCCCTAGCCTAAGCCTAGGGGTGCCCTAGCCTAAGCCTTGGGGTGCCCTAGCCTGAGGCTAGGGGAGCCCAAGCCTTAGCCTAAGCCTAGGGGTGCCCTAGCCTAAGCCTAGGGGTGCCCTAGCCTGGGCCTAGGGGTGCCATAGCCTAAGCCTAGGGGTGCTCTAGCCTTAGGCATGGGGAGCCTAGCTTTAGCCTTAGCCTAGGGGTGCCCTAGCCTAAGCCGAGGGGTGCCCTAGCCTAAGCCTTGGGGTGCCCTAGCCTGAGGCTAGGGGAGCCCAAGCCTTAGCCTAAGCCTAGGGTTGCCCTAGGCTAAGCCTAGGTGTGCCCTAGCCTAAGCCTAGGGGTGCCCTAGCCTTAGGCTAGGGGAGCCCTAGCCTTAGCCTAAGCCTAGGTGTGCCCTTGCCTAAGCCTAGGGTTGCCCTAGCCTAAGCCTAGGGGTGCTCTAGCCTTAGGCATGGGGAGCCTAGCCTTAGCCTTAGCCTAGGGGTGCCCTAGCCTAAGCCTAGGGGTGCCCTAGCCTAAGCCTTTTGGTGCCCTAGCCTGAGGCTAGGGGAGCCCAAGCCTTAGCCTAAGCCTAGGGTTGCCCTAGCCTAAGCCTAGGGGTGCCCTAGCCTGGGCCTAGGGGTGCCATAGCCTGAGCCTACGGGTGCCCTAGCCTGAGGCTAGGGGAGCCCTAATGTTAGTCTAGCCTAGGATTGCCCTAGCCTAAACCTAGGGGTGCCATAGCCTGAGTCTAGGGGTGAACTAGCCTGAGGCAAGAGAGCCACAGTCTTAGCCTAAGCCTAGGGGAGCCCTAGCCTAAGCTTAGGGGTGCCCTAGCCTAAGCCTAGGGGTGCCCTAGACTTAGGCTAGGGTAGCCCTAGCCTGAGCCTAGGGGTGCCCTAGCCTGAGGATAGGGGAGCCCTAGACTTAGCCTAAGCCTAGGATTGCCCTAGCCTAAGATAACGGGTGCCCTAGCCTGAACTAGGGGTGCCCTTGCCTGAGGCTAGGGGAGCCGTTGCCTTAGCCTAAGTGTAGGGGTGCCCTAGTCTAAGCCTAGGGGTCCCCAAGCTTAAGCCTAGGGGTGCCCTAGCCTTAGTCTAGGAGTTCCCTAGTCTAAGCCTAGGGGTGCCCTAGCCTAAGCCTAGGTTAGCCCAGCCTTAGCCTAAGACTAGGGGTGCCCTATCCTAAGCCTAGGGGTGGCCTAGCCTAAGCCTAGGGGTGCCCTAGCCTAAGCCTAGGGGTGCTCTAGCCTTAGGCTAGGGGAGCCCAGCCTTAGCCTAAGCCTAGGGGTGCCCTAGCCTAAGCCTAGGGGTGCCCTAGCCTAAGCTTAGGGGTACAATAGCCTGAGTCTAGGGGTGCACTAGCCTGAGGCTAGGGGAGCCGTAGCCTTAGCCTAAGCATATGGGAGCCCTAGCTTAAGCCTAGGGGTTCCCTAGCCTAAGCATATGGGTCCCCTAGCCTAAGCCTAGGGGTGCCCTAGCCTTAAGCTAGGAGAGCCCTAGCCTTAGCCTAAGCCTAGGGGTGCCCTAGCCAAAGCCTAGGGGTGCCCTAGCCTAAGCTTAGGGGTGCCCTAGCCTAAGCCTAGGGGTGCCCTAGCCTAAACCTAAGCCTAGGGGTGCCCTAGCCTAAGTCTAGGGGTGCCCTAGCCTAAGCCTACGGGTGCCCTAGCCTAAGCCTAGGAGTGCCCTAGCCTTAGGCTAGGAGATCCCTAGCCTTAGCCTAAGCCTAGGGGTGCCCTAGCTTAAGCCTAGGGGTGCCCTAGCCTAAGCCTACGGGTGACCTAGCCTAAGCCTAGGGGTGCCCTAGCCTTAGGCTATGGGAGCCCTAACCTTAGCCTAAGCCTACAAGTGCCCTAGCTTAAGCCTAGGGGTGCCGTAGCCTAAGCCTAGGGGTGCCCTAGTCTTAGGCTAGGGGAGCCCTAGCCTTAGCCTAAGCCTAAGGGTGCCCTAGCCTAAGCCTAGGGGTGCCCTAGCCCAAGCCTATGGGTGCCCAAGCCTAAACCTAGGGGTGCCCTAACCTAAGCCTAGAGCTGCCCTAGCCTAAGCCTAGGGGTGCCCTAGCCTTAGGCTAGGCGAGCCCTAGCCTTAGCCTAAGCCTAGGGGTGCCCTAGCCTTAGCCAAAGCCTAGGGGTGCCCCAACCCAAACCTATGGGTGCCCTAGCCTAAGCCTAAGGGTGCCCTAGCCTAAGCCTAGGGGTGCCCTAGCCCAAGCCTATGGGTGCCCAAGCCTAAACCTAGGGGTGCCCTAACCTAAGCCTAGAGCTGCCCTAGCCTAAGCCTAGGGGTGCCCTAGCCTTAGGCTAGGCGAGCCCTAGCCTTAGCCTAAGCCTAGGGGTGCCCTAGCCTTAGCCAAAGCCTAGGGGTGCCCCAACCCAAACCTATGGGTGCCCTAGCCTAAGCCTAGGGGTGCCCTAGCCTAAGCCTAGGCGTGCCCTATCCTAAGCTTAGGGGTGCCCCTGCCTAAGCCTAAGGGTGCCCAAGCCTAAGCCTAGGGGTGCCCTAACCTAAGCCTAGAGCTGCCCTAGCCTAAGCCTATTGGTGCCCTAGCCTTAGGCTAGGCGAGCCCTAGCCTTAGCCTAAGCCTAGGGGTGCCCTAGCCTTAGCCTAAGCCTAGGGTTACCCTAGCCTAAGCCTAGGGGTTCCCTAGCCTAAACCTAGGGGTGCCCTAGCCTAAGCCTAGAGGTACCCTAGCCTAAGCCTATGGGTGCCCTAACCTAAGCCTAGGGGTGCCCTAACCTTAGCCTAGGGATGCCCTAGCGTAAGTTTAGGGGTGCCGTAGCTTAAGCCTTGGGGTGACCTAGCCTAAGCCTAGGGGTGCCCTTGCCTAAGCCTAAGCTTAGGGGTGCCCTAGACTAAGCCTAGGGGTGCCCAGGCCTTAGGCTAGGGGACCCCTTGCCTTAGCTTAAGCCTATGGCTTCCCTAGCCTAAGCTTAGGGGTGCCCTAACCTAAGCTTAGGGGTGCCTTAGCCTTAGGCTAGGGGAGCCCTAGCCTTAGCCTAAGCCTAGGGGTGCCCTAGCCTAAGCCTAGGGGTGCCTGAGCCTAAGCCTAGGGGTGCCCTAACCTAAACCTAGAGGTGCCCTAGCCTTAGGCTAGATGAGCCCAAGCATTAGCCTAAGCCTAGGGTTGCCCTAGCCTAAGCCTAGGGGTGCCTGAGCCTAAGCCTAGGGGTGCCCTAACCTAAGCCTAGGGGTGCCCTAGCCTAAGCCTAGGTGTGCCCTAGCCTAAGCCTAGGGGATTCCTAGCCTTAGCATAAGCCTACGGCTGCCCTAGCCTAAGCCTAGGGGTGCCCTAGCCTAAGACTAGGTGAGCCCTAGCCTCAGGCTAGGGGAGCCCTAGCCTTAGCCTAAGCCTAGAGGTGCCCTAGCCTAAACCTAGGGGTGCCCTAGCCTGAGCCTAGGGGTGCCCTAGCCTGAGCCTACGGGTGCCCTAGCCTTAGGCTAGGGGAGCCCTAGCCTTAGCCTAAGCCTAGGGGTGCCCTAGCCTGAGACTAGGGGTGCCCTAGCTTGAGTCGAGGGGTGCCCTAACCTGAGGATCTCGGAGCCTTAGCCTTATCCTAAGCCTAGTGGTGCCCTAACCTAAGCCTAGAGGTGCCCTAGCCTAAGCCTAGGCGTGCCCTACCCTAAGCCTAAGGTTGCCCTATCCTAAGACTAGGAGAGCCCTAGCCTTAGCCTAAGCCTAGGGGTGCCCTAGCCTGAGCCTAGGGGTGCCTTAGCTTGAGCCTGGGGGTGCCCTAGCCTTAGGCTAGGGGATCCCTAGCCTTAGCTTAAGCCTAGGGGTGCCCTAGCCTAAGCCTAGGGGTGCCCTAGCCTAAGCCTAGAGGTGCCCTTGCCTAAGCCTAGGGATTCCCTAGCCTAAGTCTAGGGGTGCCTTTGCCTAAGCCTAGGGGTGCCCTAGCCTAATCCTAGGGGTGCCCTAGCCATAGGCTAGGGGAGCCATTGCCTTAGCCTAAGCCTAGGGGTGCCCTAGGCTAAGCCTAGGTGTGCCCTAGCCTAAGCCTAGGGGTGCCCCAGCCTTAGGCTAAGGGAGCCCTAGCCTTAGCCTAGGCCTAGGGTTGCCCTAGCCTAAGCCTAGGGGTGCCCTAGCCTAAGCCTAGGGGTGCTGTAACCTTAGGCTAGCGGAGCCTAGCCTCAACCTAAGCCTAGGGGTGCCCTAGCCTAAGACTAGGGGAGCCCTAGCTTAGCCTAATCCTAGGGGTGCCCTAGCCAAAGTCTAGGGGTGCTCTAGCCTGAGCCTAGGGGTGCCCTAGCCTGAGCCTACGGGTGCCCTAGCCTGAGTCTAGGCGAGCCCTAGCGTTAGTCGAGCCTAGGATTACCCTAGCCTAAGCCTAGGGGTGCCCTAGCCTTTTCCTAAGCCTAGGGGAGGCCTAGACTAAGCGTAGGGGTGCCCTAACCTGAGCCTAGGAGTGCCGTAGCCTTAGGCTAGCGGAGCCATAGCCTTAGCCTAGGCCTAGGGGTAGCCCTGGCCTAAGCCTAGGGGTGCCATAGCCTGAGCCTAGGGGTGACCTAACCTGAGGCTAGGGGAGCCCTATCCTTAGCATAAGCCTAGGATTGCCCTACCCTAAGCCTATGGGTGCCCTAGCCTGAGTCTAGGGTTGCCCTAGCTTGAGGCTAGGGGAGCCGTTGCCTTAGCCAAGTCTATGGGTTCCCTTGTCTAAGCCTAGGGGTGCCCTAACCCGAGCCTACGGGTGCCCTATCCTTTGGCTAGGTGAGACCTATCCTTAGTCTAAGCCTAGGGGTGCCCTAGCCTAAGCTGGGGGTACCCAAGCCTAAGCCTAGGGGTGCCATAGCCTTAAGCTAGGGGCCCTAGCCTAAGCCTAGGGGTGCCCTAGCATTAGGCTAGGCGAGCCCTAACCTTAGCCTAGGGGTGCCCAAGTCTAAGCCTAGGGGTGCCCTAACCTAAGCCTAGTGATGCCCTAGCCTAAGCCTAGGGGTGCCCTAGCCTAAGTCTTGGGGTGCCCTAGGCTAAGCCTAGGGGTGCCCTAGCCTAAGTCTAGGGGTGCTCTAGCCTTAGGCTAGGGGAGCCCTAACCTTAGCCTAATCCTAGGGGTGCCCTAGCCTAAGCCTAGGAGTGCCTTAGCCAAAGCCTAGGGGTGCCCTAGCCTTAGGATAGGGGAGCCCTAGCCTTAACCTAAGCCTACGGGTGCCCTAGCTTAAGCCTAGGGGTGCCCTAGCCTAAGCCTAGGGGTTCCCTAGCCTTAGGTTAGGGGAGCCCTAGCCTTAGCCTAAGCCTAGGGGTGCCCCAGCCTAAGCCTAGGGGTGCCCAAGCCCAAGCCTACGGGTGCCATAACCTAAGCCCAGGGCTGCACTAGCCGAAGCCTAGGGGTGCCCTAGCCTTAGCCTAAGCCTAGGGGTGCCCTAGTCTAAGTCTACGGGTGAACTAGCCTAACCTAGGGGTGCCCCAGAATAAGCCTAGGGGTGCCCTAGCCTAAGCCTAGGGGTGCCCTAGCCTAAGCCTAGGGGTGCCCTAGCCTTAGGCTAGGGGTGCCCTAGCCTTAGGCTAGGGGAGCCCTAGCCTTAGCCTAAGCCTAATGATGCCCTAGCCTAAGCCTACGGGTGCCCTAGCCAAAGCCTAGGGTTGCCCTAGCCTCAGCTTAGGGGTGCCCTAGCCTCAGCCTTGGGGTGCCCTAGCCTAAGCCTAGGGGTGCCCTAGCCTAAGCCTAGGGGTGCCCTAGCCTAAGCCTAGGGTGCCTTAGCCTAAGGCTAGGGGTGACCTAGCCTTAGCCTAAGCCTAGGGGTACCCTAGCCTAATCCTAGGGGTGCCCTAGCCTAAGCCTAGGGGTGCCCTAGCCTAAGCCTAGGGGTGCCGTAGCCTTAGGCTAGGAGAGCCCTAGCCTTAGCCTAAGACTAGGGGTGCCCTAGCCAAAGCCTAGGGCTACCCTAGGCTAAGCCTAGAGGTGCCCTAGCCTTAGGCTAGGGGAACCCTAACCTTAGCGTAAGCCTAGGGGTGCCTTAGCCTAAGCCTTGGGGTGCCCTAGCCTAAGCCTAGGGGTGCCCTAGCCTTAGGCTAGGGGAGCCCTAGCCTTAGCCTAAGCCTTGGAGTGCCCTAGCCTAAGCCTAGGGGTGCCTTAGCCTAAGCCTAGGGGTGCCCTAGCCTAAGCCTAGGGGTGCCCTAGCCTAAGCCTAGAGGTGCCGTAGCCTAAGCCTATGGGTGCCCTAACCTAAGCGTAGGGGTGCCCTTGCCTTAGCCTAGGGGTGCCCTACCTAAGCCTAGGGGTGCTCTAGCCTTAGGCTAGGGGAGCCCTGGCCTTAGCCTAAGCCTAGGAGTGCCCTAGCCTAAGCATAGGGGTGTCCTAGCCTAAGCCTATGGGTGCCCTACCCTAAGCCTAGTGGTGCCCTAGCCTAAGCCTAGGGGTGCCTGAGCCTAAGACTAGGGGTGCCCTAACCTAAGCCTAGGGGTGCCCTAGCCTAAGCCTAGGCGTGCCCTAGCCTAAGCCTAGGGGAGTCCTAGCCTTAGCCTAAGCCTAGTGGTGCCCTAGCCTAAGCCTAGGGGTGCCCTAGCCTAAGCCTAGGTGTGCCCTAGCCTCAGGCTAGGGGAGCCTTAGACTTAGCCTAAGCCTATGGCTTCCCTAGCCTAAGCCTAGGGGTGCCCTAGACGCCTAGGGGTGCCCTAACCTTAGGCTAGGGTTGCCCTAGCCTTAGCCTAAGCCTAGGGGTGCCCTAGCGTAAGTCTAGGGATGCCCTTGCCTAAGCCTAGGGGTGCCCTAGCCTTAGACTAAGCCTAGGGGTGCCCTAGTCTAATCCTAGGGGTGCCCTAGCCTAAGCCTAGGGGTGCCCAACCTTAGCCTAGGGGAGCCCTAGCCTTAGCCTAAGACCAGGGGTGCCCCTGCCTAAGCCTAGGGATGCCCAAGCCTAAGCCTAGATGTGCCCTAACCTAAGCCTAGAGCTGCCCTAGCCTAAGCCTAGGGGTGCCCTAGCCTTAGGCTAGGCGAGCCCTAGCCTTAGCCTAAGCCTAGGGGTGCCCTAGCCTAAGCCTATGGGTGCCCTAGCCTAAGCCTAGGGGTGCCCTAGAACAAGCCTAGGAGTGCCATCGCCTAAGCCTAGGGTTGCCATAGGCTAAGCCTAGGGGTGCCCTAGCCTAAGCCTAGGGGTTCCCTAGCCTTAGGCAAGGGGAGCCCTAGCCTTAGCCTAAGCCTAGGGTTACCCTAGCCTAAGCCTAGGGGTGCCCTAGCCTAAGCTTATGGGTGCCCTAACCTAAGCCTAGGGGTGGCCTAACCTTAGCCTAGGGATGCCCTAGCCTAAGCCTAGGGGTGCTCTAGCCTTAGGCTAGGGGAGCCCTGGCCTTAGCCTAAGCCTAGGGATGCCCTAGCTTAAGCCTAGGGGTGCCCTAGCCTAACCTTAGGGGTGTCCTAGCTTAACCTAGGGGTGCCCTAGCCTAAGCGTAGGGGTGCCCTAGCCTAAGCCTAAGCTTAGGGGTGCCCTAGCCTAAGCCAAGGGGTGCCCAGGCCTTAGGCTAGGGGAGCCCTTGCCTTAGCTTAAGCCTATGGCTGCCCTAGCCTAAGCTTAATGGTGCCCTACCCTAAGCTTAGGGGTGCCCTAGCCTTAGGCTAGGGGAGCCCTAGCCTTAGCCTAAGCCTAGGGGTGCCCGAGCCTAAGCCTAGTGGTACCCTTGTCTAAGCCTAGAGGTGCCCTAGCCTTAGGCTAGGTGAGCCCAAGCATTAGCCTAAGCCTAGGGGTGCCCAAGCCTAAGCCTAGGGGTGCCTGAGCCTAAGCCTAGGGGTGCCCTAACCTAAGCCTAGGGGTGCCCTAGCCTAAGCCTAGGCGTGCCCTAGCCTAAGCCTAGGTGTGCCCTAGCCTCAGGCTAGGGGAGCCTTAGACTTAGCCTAAGCCTATGGCTTCCCTAGCCTAAGCCTAGGGGTGCTCTAGACGCCTAGGGGTGCCCTAACCTTAGGCTAGGGTTGCCCTAGCCTTAGCCTAAGCCTAGGGGTGCCCTAGCGTAAGTCTAGGGATGCCCTTGCCTAAGCCTAGGGGTGCCCTAGCCTTAGACTAAGCCTAGGGGTGCCCTAGTCTAATCCTAGGGGTGCCCTAGCCTAAGCCTAGGGGTGCCCAACCTTAGCCTAGGGGAGCCCTAGCCTTAGCCTAAGACCAGGGGTGCCCCTGCCTAAGCCTAGGGATGCCCAAGCCTAAGCCTAGATGTGCCCTAACCTAAGCCTAGAGCTGCCCTAGCCTAAGCTTAGGGGTGCCCTAGCCTTAGGCTAGGCGAGCCCTAGCCTTAGCCTAAGCCTAGGGGTGCCCTAGCCTAAGCCTATGGGTGCCCTAGCCTAAGCCTAGGGGTGCCCTAGAACAAGCCTAGGAGTGCCATCGCCTAAGCCTAGGGTTGCCATAGGCTAAGCCTAGGGGTGCCCTAGCCTAAGCCTAGGGGTTCCCTAGCTTTAGGCAAGGGGAGCCCTAGCCTTAGCCTAAGCCTAGGGTTACCCTAGCCTAAGCCTAGGGGTGCCCTAGCCTAAGCTTATGGGTGCCCTAACCTAAGCCTATGGGTGGCCTAACCTTAGCCTAGGGATGCCCTAGCCTAAGCCTAGGGGTGCTCTAGCCTTAGGTTAGGGGAGCCCTGGCCTTAGCCTAAGCCTAGGGATGCCCTAGCTTAAGCCTAGGGGTGCCCTATCCTAACCTTAGGGGTGTCCTAGCTTAACCTAGGGGTGCCCTAGCCTAAGCGTAGGGGTGCCCTAGCCTAAGCCTAAGCTTAGGGGTGCCCTAGCCTAAGCCAAGGGGTGCCCAGGCCTTAGGCTAGGGGAGCCCTTGCCTTAGCTTAAGCCTATGGCTGCCCTAGCCTAAGCTTAAGGGTGCCCTACCCTAAGCTTAGGGGTGCCCTAGCCTTAGGCTAGGGGAGCCCTAGCCTTAGCCTAAGTCTAGGGGTGCCCGAGCCTAAGCCTAGTGGTACCCTTGTCTAAGCCTAGAGGTGCCCTAGCCTTAGGCTAGGTGAGCCCAAGCATTAGCCTAAGCCTAGGGGTGCCCAAGCCTAAGCCTAGGGGTGCCTGAGCCTAAGCCTAGGGGTGCCCTAACCTAAGCCTAGGGGTGCCCTAGCCTAAGCCTAGGCATGCCCTAGCCTAAGCCTAGGGGAGTCCTAGCCTTAGCCTAAGCCTACGGGTGCCCTAGCCTAAGCCTAGGGGTGCTGAGCCTAAGCCTAGGTGAGCCCTAGCCTCAGGCTAGGGGAGCCCTAGCCTTAGCCTAAGCCTAGGGGTGCCCTAGCCTAAACCTAGGGGTGCCCTAGCCTGAGCCTAGGGGTGCCCTAGCCTGAGCCTACGGGTGCCCTAACCTTAGGCTAGGGGAGCCCTAGCCTTAGCCTAAGCCTAGGGTTGGCCTAGCCTAAGCCTATGGGTCCTATAGCCTAAGCCTAGGGGTGCCCTAGCCTAAGCCTAGGTGTGCCCTACCTAAGCCTAGGGGTGCCCTAGCCAAATCCTAGGGCTGCCCTAGCCTAAGCCTAGGTGTGCCCTAGCCTAAGACTAGGGGAGTCCTAGCCTTAGCCTAAGCCTAGGGGTGGCCTAGCCTAAGCCTATGGGTCCCATAGCCTAAGCCTAGGGGAGCCCTAGCCTTAGTCTAGCCTAGTATTGCCCTAGCCTAAGCCTAGGGGTGCCATAGACTGAGTCTAGGGGTGCCCTAACCTTAGGCTCTCGGAGCCGTAGCCTTATCCTAAGCCTAGTGGTGCCCTAGCCTAAGCCTAGGGGTGCCCTAGCCTAAGCCTAGGCATGCCCTAGCCTAAGCCTAGGGGTGACCTATCCTAAGGCTAGGAGAGCCCTAGCCTTAGCCTAAGCCTAGGGGTGCCCTAGCCTGAGCCTAGGGGTGCCCTAGCTTGAGCCTAGGGGTGCCCTAGCCTTAGGCTAGGGGATCCCTAGCCTTAGCTTAAGCCGAGGGGTGCCCTAGCCTAAGCCTAGGGGTGCCCTAGCCTAAGCCTAGGGGTGCCCTTGCCTAAGCCTAGGGGTGCCATAGCCTAATTCTAGGGGTGTCCTAGCCATAGGCTAGGGAAGCCCTTGCCTTAGCCTAAGCCTATGGGTGCCTTAGGCTAAGCCTAGGTGTGCCCTAGCCTAAGCCTATGGGTGCCCTAGCCTTAGGCTAGGGGAGCCCTAGCCTTAGCCTAAGCCTAGTTGTGCCCTAGCCTAAGCCTAAGGGTGCCCTAGCCTAAGCCTAGGGGTTCCCTAGCCTTAGGCTAGGGGATCCCTAGCCTTAGCTTAAGCCTAAGGGTGCCCTAGCTTGAGCCTAGGGGTGCCCTAGCCTTAGGCTAGGGGATCCCTAGCCTTAGCTTAAGCCGAGGGGTGCCCTAGCCTAAGCCTAGGGGTGCCCTAGCCTAAGTCTAGGGGTGCCTTTGCCTAAGCCTAGGGGTGCCATAGCCTAATTCTAGGGGTGTCCTAGCCATAGGCTAGGGAAGCCCTTGCCTTAGCCTAAGCCTATGGGTGCCTTAGGCTAAGCCTAGGTGTGCCCTAGCCTAAGCCTATGGGTGCCCTAGCCTTAGGCTAGGGGAGCCCTAGCCTTAGCCTAAGCCTAGTTGTGCCCTAGCCTAAGCCTAAGGGTGCCCTAGCCTAAGCCTAGGGGTTCCCTAGCCTAAGTCTAGGGGTGCCTTTGCCTAAGCCTAGGGGTGCCATAGCCTAATCCTAGGGGTGTCGTAGCCATAGGCTAGGGAAGCCCTTGCCTTAGCCTAAGCCTATGGGTGCCCTAGGCTAAGCCTAGGTGTGCCCTAGCCTAAGCCTATGGGTGCCCTAGCCTTAGGCTAGGGGAGCCCTAGCCTTAGCCTAAGCCTAGGTGTGCCCTAGCCTAAGCCTAGGGGTGCCCTAGCCTAAGCCTAGGGGTGCTCTAGCCTTAGGCATGGGGAGCCTAGCTTTAGCCTTAGCCTAGGGGTGCCCTAGCCTAAGCCTAGGGGTGCCCTAGCCTAAGCCTTGGGGTGCCCTAGCCTGAGGCTAGGGGAGCCCTAGCCTTAGCCTAAGCCTAGGTGTGCCCTAGCCTAAGCCTAGGGGTGCCCTAGCCTAAGCCTAGGGGTGCTCTAGCCTTAGGCATGGGGAGCCTAGCTTTAGCCTTAGCCTAGGGGTGCCCTAGCCTAAGCCTAGGGGTGCACTAGCCTAAGCCTAGGGGTGCCCTAGCCTGGGCCTAGGGGTGCCATAGCCTAAGCCTAGGGGTGCTCTAGCCTTAGGCATGGGGAGCCTAGCTTTAGCCTTAGCCTAGGGGTGCCCTAGCCTAAGCCTAGGGGTGCCCTAGCCTAAGCCTTGGGGTGCCCTAGCCTGAGGCTAGGGGAGCCCAAGCCTTAGCCTAAGCCTAGGGTTGCCCTAGGCTAAGCCTAGGTGTGCCCTAGCCTAAGCCTAGGGGTGCCCTAGCCTTAGGCTAGGGGAGCCCTAGCCTTAGCCTAAGCCTAGGTGTGCCCTTGCCTAAGCCTAGGGTTGCCCTAGCCTAAGCCTAGGGGTGCTCTAGCCTTAGGCATGGGGAGCCTAGCCTTAGCCTTAGCCTAGGGGTGCCCTAGCATAAGCCTAGGGGTGCCCTAGCCTAAGCCTTTTGGTGCCCTAGCCTGAGGCTAGGGGAGCCCAAGCCTTAGCCTAAGCCTAGGGGTGCCCTAGCCTAAGCCTAGGGGTGCCCTAGCCTGGGCCTAGGGGTGCCATAGCCTGAGCCTACGGGTGCCCTAGCCTGAGGCTAGGGGAGCCCTAATGTTAGTCTAGCCTAGGATTGCCCTAGCCTAAACCTAGGGATGCCATAGCCTGAGTCTAGGGGTGAACTAGCCTGAGGCAAGAGAGCCACAGTCTTAGCCTAAGCCTAGGGGAGCCCTAGCCTAAGCTTAGGGGTGCCCTAGCCTAAGCCTAGGGGTGCCCTAGACTTAGGCTAGGGTAGCCCTAGCCTGAGCCTAGGGGTGCCCTAGCCTGAGGATAGGAAGCCCTAGACTTAGCCTAAGCCTAGGATTGCCCTAGCCTAAGATAACGGGTGCCCTAGCCTGAACTAGGGGTGCCCTTGCCTGAGGCTAGGGGAGCCGTTGCCTTAGCCTAAGTGTAGGGGTGCCCTAGTCTAAGCCTAGGGGTCCCCAAGCTTAAGCCTAGGGGTGCCCTAGCCTTAGTCTAGGAGTTCCGTAGTCTAAGCCTAGGGGTGCCCTAGCCTAAGCCTAGGTTAGCCCAGCCTTAGCCTAAGACTAGGGGTGCCCTATCCTAAGCCTAGGGGTGGCCTAGCCTAAGCCTAGGGGTGCCCTAGCCTAAGCCTAGGGGTGCTCTAGCCTTAGGCTAGGGGAGCCCAGCCTTAGCCTAAGCCTAGGGGTGCCCTAGCCTAAGCCTAGGGGTGCCCTAGCCTAAGCTTAGGGGTACAATAGCCTGAGTCTAGGGGTGCACTAGCCTGAGGCTAGGGGAGCCGTAGCCTTAGCCTAAGCATATGGGAGCCCTAGCTTAAGCCTAGGGGTTCCCTAGCCTAAGCCTAGGGGTCCCCTAGCCTAAGCCTAGGGGTGCCCTAGCCTTAAGCTAGGAGAGCCCTAGCCTTAGCCTAAGCCTAGGGGTGCCCTAGCCAAAGCCTAGGGGTGCCCTAGCCTAAGCTTAGGGGTGCCCTAGCCTAAGCCTAGGGGTGCCCTAGCCTAAACCTAAGCCTAGGGGTGCCCTAGCCTAAGTCTAGGGGTGCCCTAGCCTAAGCCTACGGGTGCCCTAGCCTAAGCCTAGGAGTGCCCTAGCCTTAGGCTAGGAGATCCCTAGCCTTAGCCTAAGCCTAGGGGTGCCCTAGCTTAAGCCTAGGGGTGCCCTAGCCTAAGCCTAGGGGTGACCTAGCCTAAGCCTAGGGGTGCCCTAGCCTTAGGCTATGGGAGCCCTAACCTTAGCCTAAGCCTACAGGTGCCCTAGCGTAAGCCTAGGGGTGCCGTAGCCTAAGCCTAGGGGTGCCCTAGTCTTAGGCTAGGGGAGCCCTAGCCTTAGCCTAAGCCTAAGGGTGCCCTAGCCTAAGCCTAGGCGTGCCCTAGCCCAAGCCTATGGGTGCCCAAGCCTAAACCTAGGGGTGCCCTAACCTAAGCCTAGAGCTGCCCTAGCCTAAGCCTATTGGTGCCCTAGCCTTAGGCTAGGCGAGCCCTAGCCTTAGCCTAAGCCTAGGGGTGCCCTAGCCTTAGCCTAAGCCTAGGGGTGCCCCAACCCAAACCTATGGGTGCCCTAGCCTAAGCCTAGGGGTGCCCTAGCCTAAGCCTAGGCGTGCCCTATCCTAAGCTTAGGGGTGCCCCTGCCCAAGCCTAAGGGTGCCCAAGCCTAAGTCTAGGGGTGCCCTAGCCTTAGCCTAAGCCTAGGGTTACCCTAGCCTAAGCCTAGGGGTTCCCTAGCCTAAACCTAGGGGTGCCCTAGCCTAAGCCTAGAGGTGCCCTAGCCTAAGCCTATGGGTGCCCTAACCTAAGCCTAGGGGTGCCCTAACCTTAGCCTAGGGATGCCCTAGCGGAAGTTTAGGGGTGCCGTAGCTTAAGCCTTGGGGTGACCTAGCCTAAGCCTAGGGGTGCCCTTGCCTAAGCCTAAGCTTAGGGGTGCCCTAGACTAAGCTTAGGGGTGCCCAGGCCTTAGGCTAGGGGACCCCTTGCCTTAGCTTAAGCCTATGGCTTCCCTAGCCTAAGCTTAGGGGTGCCCTAACCTAAGCTTAGGGGTGCCCTAGCCTTAGGCTAGGGGAGCCCTAGCCTTAGCCTAAGCCTAGGGGTGCCCTAGCCTAAGCCTAGGGGTGCCTGAGCCTAAGCCTAGGGGTGCCCTAACCTAATCCTAGAGGTGCCCTAGCCTTAGGCTAGATGAGCCCAAGCATTAGCCAAAGCCTAGGGTTGCCCTAGCCTAAGCCTAGGGGTGCCTGAGCCTAAGCCTAGGGGTGCCCTAACCTAAGCCTAGGGGTGCCCTAGCCTAAGCCTAGGTGTGCCCTAGCCTAAGCCTAGGGGATTCCTAGCCTTAGCATAAGCCTACGGGTGCCCTAGCCTAAGCCTAGAGGTGCCCTAGCCTAAGACTAGGTGAGCCCTAGCCTCAGGCTAGGGGAGCCCTAGCCTTAGCCTAAGCCTAGAGGTGCCCTAGCCTAAACCTAGGGGTGCCCTAGCCTGAGCCTAGGGGTGCCCTAGCCTGAGCCTACGGGTGCCCTAGCCTTAGGCTAGGGGAGCCCTAGCCTTAGCCTAAGCCTAGGGGTGCCCTAGCCTGAGACTAGGGGTGCCCTAGCTTGAGTCGAGGGGTGCCCTAACCTGAGGATCTCGGAGCCTTAGCCTTATCCTAAGCCTAGTGGTGCCCTAACCTAAGCCTAGAGGTGCCCTAGCCTAAGCCTAGGCGTGCCCTACCCTAAGCCAAGGTTGCCCTATCCTAAGACTAGGAGAGCCCTAGCCTTAGCCTAAGCCTAGGGGTGCCCTAGCCTGAGCCTAGGGGTGCCTTAGCTTGAGCCTAGGGGTGCCCTAGCCTTAGGCTAGGGGATCCTTAGCCTTAGCTTAAGCCTAGGGGTGCCCTAGCTTAAGCCTAGGGGTGCCCTAGCCTAAGCCTAGAGGTGCCCTTGCCTAAGCCTAGGGATTCCCTAGCCTAAGTCTAGGGGTGCCTTTGCCTAAGCCTAGGGGTGCCCTAGCCTAATCCTAGGGGTGCCCTAGCCATAGGCTAGGGGAGCCATTGCCTTAGCCTAAGCCTAGGGGTGCCCTAGGCTAAGCCTAGGTGTGCCCTAGCCTAAGCCTAGGGGTGCCCCAGCCTTAGGCTAAGGGAGCCCTAGCCTTAGCCTAGGCCTAGGGTTGCCCTAGCCTAAGCCTAGGGGTGCCCTAGCCTAAGCCTAGGGGTGCTGTAACCTTAGGCTAGCGGAGCCTAGCCTCAGCCTAAGCCTAGGGGTGCCCTAGCCAAAGTCTAGGGGTGCTCTAGCCTGAGCCTAGGGGTGCCCTAGCCTGAGCCTACGGGTGCCCTAGCCTGAGTCTAGGCGAGCCCTAGCGTTAGTCGAGCCTAGGATTACCCTAGCCTAAGCCTAGGGGTGCCCTAGCCTAAACCTAGGGGTGCCCTAACCTAAGCCTAGAGCTGCCCTAGCCTAAGCCTATTGGTGCCCTAGCCTTAGGCTAGGCGAGCCCTAGCCTTAGCCTAAGCCTAGGGGTGCCCTAGCCTTAGCCTAAGCCTAGGGGTGCCCCAACCCAAACCTATGGGTGCCCTAGCCTAAGCCTAGGGGTGCCCTAGCCTAAGCCTAGGCGTGCCCTATCCTAAGCTTAGGGGTGCCCCTGCCCAAGCCTAAGGGTGCCCAAGCCTAAGCCTAGGGGTGCCCTAGCCTTAGCCTAAGCCTAGGGTTACCCTAGCCTAAGCCTAGGGGTTCCCTAGCCTAAACCTAGGGGTGCCCTAGCCTAAGCCTAGAGGTGCCCTAGCCTAAGCCTATGGGTGCCCTAACCTAAGCCTAGGGGTGCCCTAACCTTAGCCTAGGGATGCCCTAGCGGAAGTTTAGGGGTGCCGTAGCTTAAGCCTTGGGGTGACCTAGCCTAAGCCTAGGGGTGCCCTTGCCTAAGCCTAAGCTTAGGGGTGCCCTAGACTAAGCTTAGGGGTGCCCAGGCCTTAGGCTAGGGGACCCCTTGCCTTAGCTTAAGCCTATGGCTTCCCTAGCCTAAGCTTAGGGGTGCCCTAACCTAAGCTTAGGGGTGCCCTAGCCTTAGGCTAGGGGAGCCCTAGCCTTAGCCTAAGCCTAGGGGTGCCCTAGCCTAAGCCTAGGGGTGCCTGAGCCTAAGCCTAGGGGTGCCCTAACCTAAACCTAGAGGTGCCCTAGCCTTAGGCTAGATGAGCCCAAGCATTAGCCAAAGCCTAGGGTTGCCCTAGCCTAAGCCTAGGGGTGCCTGAGCCTAAGCCTAGGGGTGCCCTAACCTAAGCCTAGGGGTGCCCTAGCCTAAGCCTAGGTGTGCCCTAGCCTAAGCCTAGGGGATTCCTAGCCTTAGCATAAGCCTACGGGTGCCCTAGCCTAAGCCTAGGGGTGCCCTAGCCTAAGACTAGGTGAGCCCTAGCCTCAGGCTAGGGGAGCCCTAGCCTTAGCCTAAGCCTAGAGGTGCCCTAGCCTAAACCTAGGGGTGCCCTAGCCTGAGCCTAGGGGTGCCCTAGCCTGAGCCTACGGGTGCCCTAGCCTTAGGCTAGGGGAGCCCTAGCCTTAGCCTAAGCCTAGGGGTGCCCTAGCCTGAGACTAGGGGTGCCCTAGCTTGAGTCGAGGGGTGCCCTAACCTGAGGATCTCGGAGCCTTAGCCTTATCCTAAGCCTAGTGGTGCCCTAACCTAAGCCTAGAGGTGCCCTAGCCTAAGCCTAGGCGTGCCCTACCCTAAGCCAAGGTTGCCCTATCCTAAGACTAGGAGAGCCCTAGCCTTAGCCTAAGCCTAGGGGTGCCCTAGCCTGAGCCTAGGGGTGCCTTAGCTTGAGCCTAGGGGTGCCCTAGCCTTAGGCTAGGGGATCCTTAGCCTTAGCTTAAGCCTAGGGGTGCCCTAGCTTAAGCCTAGGGGTGCCCTAGCCTAAGCCTAGAGGTGCCCTTGCCTAAGCCTAGGGATTCCCTAGCCTAAGTCTAGGGGTGCCTTTGCCTAAGCCTAGGGGTGCCCTAGCCTAATCCTAGGGGTGCCCTAGCCATAGGCTAGGGGAGCCATTGCCTTAGCCTAAGCCTAGGGGTGCCCTAGGCTAAGCCTAGGTGTGCCCTAGCCTAAGCCTAGGGGTGCCCCAGCCTTAGGCTAAGGGAGCCCTAGCCTTAGCCTAGGCCTAGGGTTGCCCTAGCCTAAGCCTAGGGGTGCCCTAGCCTAAGCCTAGGGGTGCTGTAACCTTAGGCTAGCGGAGCCTAGCCTCAGCCTAAGCCTAGGGGTGCCCTAGCCAAAGTCTAGGGGTGCTCTAGCCTGAGCCTAGGGGTGCCCTAGCCTGAGCCTACGGGTGCCCTAGCCTGAGTCTAGGCGAGCCCTAGCGTTAGTCGAGCCTAGGATTACCCTAGCCTAAGCCTAGGGGTGCCCTAGCCTTTTCCTAAGCCTAGGGGAGGCCTAGACTAAGCGTAGGGGTGCCCTAACCTGAGCCTAGGAGTGCCGTAGCCTTAGGCTAGCGGAGCCATAGCCTTAGCCTAGGCCTAGGGGTAGCCCTGGCCTAAGCCTAGGGGTGCCATAGCCTGAGCCTAGGGGTGACCTAACCTGAGGCTAGGGGAGCCCTATCCTTAGCATAAGCCTAGGATTGCCCTACCCTAAGCCTATGGGTGCCCTAGCCTGAGTCTAGGGTTGCCCTAGCTTGAGGCTAGGGGAGCCGTTGCCTTAGCCAAGTCTATGGGTTCCCTTGCCTAAGCCTAGGGGTGCCCTAACCCGAGCCTACGGGTGCCCTATCCTTTGGCTAGGTGAGACCTATCCTTAGTCTAAGCCTAGGGGTGCCCTAGCCTAAGCTGGGGGTACCCAAGCCTAAGCCTAGGGGTGCCATAGCCTTAAGCTAGGGGCCCTAGCCTAAGCCTAGGGGTGCCCTAGCATTAGGCTAGGCGAGCCCTAGCCTTAGCCTAGGGGTGCCCAAGTCTAAGCCTAGGGGTGCCCTAACCTAAGCCTAGTGATGCCCTAGCCTAAGCCTAGGGGTGCCCTAGCCTAAGTCTTGGGGTGCCCTAGGCTAAGCCTAGGGGTGCCCTAGCCTAAGCCTAGGGGTGCTCTAGCCTTAGGCTAGGGGAGCCCTAACCTTAGCCTAATCCTAGGGGTGCCCTAGCCTAAGCCTAGGAGTGCCTTAGCCAAAGCCTAGGGGTGCCCTAGCCTTAGGATAGGGGAGCCCTAGCCTTAACCTAAGCCTACGGGTGCCCTAGCTTAAGCCTAGGGGTGCCCTAGCCTAAGCCTAGGGGTTCCCTAGCCTTAGGTTAGGGGAGCCCTAGCCTTAGCCTAAGCCTAGGGGTGCCCCAGCCTAAGCCTAGGGGTGCCCAAGCCCAAGCCTAGGGGTGCCATAACCTAAGCCCAGGGCTGCACTAGCCGAAGCCTAGGGGTGCCCAAGCCTTAGCCTAAGCCTAGGGGTGCCCTAGTCTAAGTCTACGGGTGAACTAGCCTAACCTAGGGGTGCCCCAGAATAAGCCTAGGGGTGCCCTAGCCTAAGCCTAGGGGTGCCCTAGCCTAAGCCTAGGGGTGCCCTAGCCTTAGGCTAGGGGTGCCCTAGCCTTAGGCTAGGGGAGCCCTAGCCTTAGCCTAAGCCTAATGATGCCCTAGCCTAAGCCTACGGGTGCCCTAGCCAAAGCCTAGGGTTGCCCTAGCCTCAGCTTAGGGGTGCCCTAGCCTCAGCCTTGGGGTGCCCTAGCCTAAGCCTAGGGGTGCCCTAGCCTAAGCCTAGGGGTGCCCTAGCCTAAGCCTAGGGTGCCTTAGCCTAAGGCTAGGGGTGACCTAGCCTTAGCCTAAGCCTAGGGGTACCCTAGCCTAATCCTAGGGGTGCCCTAGCCTAAGCCTAGGGGTGCCCTAGCCTAAGCCTAGGGATGCCGTAGCCTTAGGCTAGGAGAGCCCTAGCCTTAGCCTAAGACTAGGGGTGCCCTAGCCAAAGCCTAGGGCTACCCTAGGCTAAGCCTAGAGGTGCCCTAGCCTTAGGCTAGGGGAACCCTAACCTTAGCGTAAGCCTAGGGGTGCCTTAGCCTAAGCCTTGGGGTGCCCTAGCCTAAGCCTAGGGGTGCCCTAGCCTTAGGCTAGGGGAGCCCTAGCCTTAGCCTAAGCCTTGGAGTGCCCTAGCCTAAGCCTAGGGGTGCCTTAGCCTAAGCCTTGGGGTGCCCTAGCCTAAGCCTAGGGGTGCCCTAGCCTAAGCCTAGAGGTGCCGTAGCCTAAGCCTATGGGTGCCCTAACCTAAGCGTAGGGGTGCCCTTGCCTTAGCCTAGGGGTGCCCTAGCCTAAGCCTAGGGGTGCTCTAGCCTTAGGCTAGGGGAGCCCTGGCCTTAGCCTAAGCCTAGGAGTGCCCTAGCCTAAGCATAGGGGTGTCCTAGCCTAAGCCTATGGGTGCCCTACCCTAAGCCTAGTGGTGCCCTGGCCTAAGCCTAGGGGTGCCTGAGCCTAAGACTAGGGGTGCCCTAACCTAAGCCTAGGGGTGCCCTAGCCTAAGCCTAGGCGTGCCCTAGCCTAAGCCTAGGGGAGTCCTAGCCTTAGCCTAAGCCTAGTGGTGCCCTAGCCTAAGCCTAGGGGTGCCCTAGCCTAAGCCTAGGCGTGCCCTAGCCTCAGGCTAGGGGAGCCTTAGACTTAGCCTAAGCCTATGGCTTCCCTAGCCTAAGCCTAGGGGTGCCCTAGACGCCTAGGGGTGCCCTAACCTTAGGCTAGGGTTGCCCTAGCCTTAGCCTAAGCCTAGGGGTGCCCTAGCGTAAGTCTAGGGATGCCCTTGCCTAAGCCTAGGGGTGCCCTAGCCTTAGACTAAGCCTAGGGGTGCCCGAGTCTAATCCTAGGGGTGCCCTAGCCTAAGCCTAGGGGTGCCCAACCTTAGCCTAGGGGAGCCCTAGCCTTAGCCTAAGACCAGGGGTGCCCCTGCCTAAGCCTAGGGATGCCCAAGCCTAAGCCTAGATGTGCCCTAACCTAAGCCTAGAGCTGCCCTAGCCTTAGGCTAGGCGAGCCCTAGCCTTAGCCTAAGCCTAGGGGTGCCCTAGCCTAAGCCTATGGGTGCCCTAGCCTAAGCCTAGGGGTGCCCTAGAACAAGCCTAGGAGTGCCATCGCCTAAGCCTAGGGTTGCCATAGGCTAAGCCTAGGGGTGCCCTAGCCTAAGCCTAGGGGTTCCCTAGCCTTAGGCAAGGGGAGCCCTAGCCTTAGCCTAAGCCTAGGGTTACCCTAGCCTAAGCCTAGGGGTGCCCTAGCCTAAGCTTATGGGTGCCCTAACCTAAGCCTAGGGGTGGCTTAACCTTAGCCTAGGGATGCCCTAGCCTAAGCCTAGGGGTGCTCTAGCCTTAGGCTAGGGGAGCCCTGGCCTTAGCCTAAGCCTAGGGATGCCCTAGCTTAAGCCTAGGGGTGCCCTAGCCTAACCTTAGGGGTGTCCTAGCTTAACCTAGGGGTGCCCTAGCCTAAGCGTAGGGGTGCCCTAGCCTAAGCCTAAGCTTAGGGGTGCCCTAGCCTAAGCCAAGGGGTGCCCAGGCCTTAGGCTAGGGGAGCCCTTGCCTTAGCTTAAGCCTATGGCTGCCCTAGCCTAAGCTTAATGGTGCCCTACCCTAAGCTTAGGGGTGCCCTAGCCTTAGGCTAGGGGAGCCCTAGCCTTAGCCTAAGCCTAGGGGTGCCCGAGCCTAAGCCTAGTGGTACCCTTGTCTAAGCCTAGAGGTGCCCTAGCCTTAGGCTAGGTGAGCCCAAGCATTAGCCTAAGCCTAGGGGTGCCCAAGCCTAAGCCTAGGGGTGCCTGAGCCTAAGCCTAGGGGTGCCCTAACCTAAGCCTAGGGGTGCCCTAGCCTAAGCCTAGGCGTGCCCTAGCCTAAGCCTAGGGGAGTCCTAGCCTTAGCCTAAGCCTACGGGTGCCCTAGCCTAAGCCTAGGGGTGCTGAGCCTAAGCCTAGGTGAGCCCTAGCCTCAGGCTAGGGGAGCCCTAGCCTTAGCCTAAGCCTAGGGGTGCCCTAGCCTAAACCTAGGGGTGCCCTAGCCTGAGCCTAGGGGTGCCCTAGCCTGAGCCTACGGGTGCCCTAGCCTTAGGCTAGGGGAGCCCTAGCCTTAGCCTAAGCCTAGGGTTGGCCTAGCCTAAGCCTATGGGTCCTATAGCCTAAGCCTAGGGGTGCCCTAGCCTAAGCCTAGGTGTGCCCTAGCCTAAGCCTAGGGGTGCCCTAGCCAAATCCTAGGGCTGCCCTAGCCTAAGCCTAGGTGTGCCCTAGCCTAAGACTATGGGAGTCCTAGCCTTAGCCTAAGCCTAGGGGTGGCCTAGCCTAAGCCTATGGGTCCCATAGCCTAAGCCTAGGGGAGCCCTAGCCTTAGTCTAGCCTAGGATTGCCCTAGCCTAAGCCTAGGGGTGCCATAGACTGAGTCTAAGTGTGCCCTAACCTTAGGCTCTCAGAGCCGTAGCCTTATCCTAAGCCTAGTGGTGCCCTAGCCTAAGCCTAGGGGTGCCCTAGCCTAAGCCTAGGCATGCCCTAGCCTAAGCCTAGGGGTGACCTATCCTAAGGCTAGGAGAGCCCTAGCCTTAGCCTAAGCCTAGGGGTGCCCTAGCCTGAGCCTAGCGGTGCCCTAGCTTGAGCCTAGGGGTGCCCTAGCCTTAGGCTAGGGGATCCCTAGCCTTAGCTTAAGCCTAGGGGTGCCCTAGCCTAAGCCTAGGGGTGCCCTAGCCTAAGCCTAGGGGTGCCCTTGCCTAAGCCTAGGGGTTCCCTAGCCTAAGTCTAGGGGTGCCTTTGCCTAAGCCTAGGGGTGCCATAGCCTAATTCTAGGGGTGTCCTAGCCATAGGCTAGGGAAGCCCTTGCCTTAGCCTAAGCCTATGGGTGCCCTAGGCTAAGCCTAGGTGTGCCCTAGCCTAAGCCTATGGGTGCCCTAGCCTTAGGCTAGGGGAGCCCTAGCCTTAGCCTAAGCCTAGTTGTGCCCTAGCCTAAGCCTAAGGGTGCCCTAGCCTAAGCCTAGGGGTTCCCTAGCCTAAGTCTAGGGGTGCCTTTGCCTAAGCCTAGGGGTGCCATAGCCTAATCCTAGGGGTGTCGTAGCCATAGGCTAGGGAAGCCCTTGCCTTAGCCTAAGCCTATGGGTGCCCTAGGCTAAGCCTAGGTGTGCCCTAGCCTAAGCCTATGGGTGCCCTAGCCTTAGGCTAGGGGAGCCCTAGCCTTAGCCTAAGCCTAGGTGTGCCCTAGCCTAAGCCTAGGGGTGCCCTAGCCTAAGCCTAGGGGTGCTCTAGCCTTAGGCATGGGGAGCCTAGCTTTAGCCTTAGCCTAGGGGTGCCCTAGCCTAAGCCTAGGGGTGCCCTAGCCTAAGCTTTGGGGTGCCCTAGCCTGAGGCTAGGGGAGCCCAAGCCTTAACCTAAGCCTAGGGGTGCCCTAGCCTAAGCCTAGGTGTGCCCTAGCCTGGGCCTAGGGGTGCCATAGCCTGAGCCTACGGGTGCCCTAGCCTGAGGCTAGGGGAGCCCTAATGTTAGTCTAGCCTAGGCTTGCCCTAGCCTACGCCTAGGGGTGCCATAGCCTGAGTCTAGGGGTGAACTAGCCTGAAGCAAGAGGAGCCATAGTCTTAGCCTAAGCCTAGGGGAGCCCTAGCCTAAGCTTAGGGGTGCCCTAGCCTTAGGCTAGGGGAGCCCTAGCCTGAGCCTAAGCCTATGGGTGCCCTAGCTTAAGCCTATGAGTGCCCTAGCCTAAGCCTAGGGGTGCCCTAGCCTAAGCCACAGGTGCCCTAGCCCAAGCCTAGGGGTGCCCTAGCCTAAGCCTAGGGGTGCCTTTGCCTAAGCCTAGGGGTGCCCTAGCCTAAGCCTAGGGGTGCCCTAGCCATAGTCTAGGGGAGCCCTTGCCTTAACCTAAGCCTAGGGGTGCCCTAGCCTAAACCTAGGGATGCCCTAGCCTAAGCCTAGGGGTGCCCTAGCCTTAGGCTAGGGGTGCCCTAGCCTTAGGCTAGGGGAGCCCTAGCCTTAGCCTAAGCCTAGGGGAGCCCTACCTGAGCCTAGGGGTGCCCTAGCCTTAGGATAGGGGAGCCCTAGACTTAGCCTAAGCCTAGGATTGCCCTAGCCTAATCTTCGGGTTCCCTAGCCTGAGTCTGCGGGTGTTCTAGCCTAAGCCTAGGGGTGCCCTAGCTTGAGCCTAGGGGTGCCCTAGCCTAAGGCTAGGGGATCCCTAGCCTTAGCTTAAGCCTAGGGGTGCCCTAGCCTAAGCCTAGGGGTGCCCTAGCCTAAGCCTAGGGGTGCCTTTGCCTAAGCCTCGGGGTGCCCTAGCCTAATCCTAGGGGTGCCTTAGCCATAGGCTAGGGGAGCCCTTGCCTTAGCCAAAGCTTTTGGGTGCCCTAGCCTAAGTCTAGGTGTGCCCAAGCTTAAGCCTAGGGGTGCCCTAGCCTATGCCTAGCGGTTCCCTAGCCTAAGCCTAGGGGTTCCCTAGCCTAATCCTAGGGGTGCCCTAGCCTTAGGCTAGGAGAGCCCTAGCCTTAGCCTAAGCCAAGGGTGCCCTAGCCAAAGCCTAGGCGTGCCCTAGCCTAAGCCTTGGGGTGCCCCTGCCTAAGCCTAAGGGTGCCCAAGCCTAAGCCTAGGGGTGCCCTAACCTAAGCCTAGAGCTGCCCTAGCCTAAGCCTAGGGGTGCCCTAGCCTTAGGCTAGGCGAGACCTAGCCTTAGCCTAAGCCTAGGGGTGCCCTAGCCTAATCCTAGGGGTGCCCTAGAACAAGCCTAGGGGTGCCATCACCTAAGACTAGGGGTGCCATAGGCGAAGCCAAGGGGTGCCCTAGCCTAAGCCTAGGGGTTCTCTAGCCTTAGGCAAGGGGAGCCCTAGCCTTAGCCTAAGCCTAGGGTTACCCTAGCGTAAGCCTAGGGGTTCCCTAGCCTAAGCCTAGGGGTGCCCTAGCCTAAGCCTAGAGGTGCCCTAGCCTAAGCCTATGGGTGCCCTAACCTAAGCCTAGGGGTGCCCTAGCCTTAGCCTAGGGATGCCCTAGCCTAAGCCTAGGGGTGCCCTAGCTTAAGCCTAGGGGAGCCCTAGCCTATGCTTAGGGGTGCCCTAGCTTAAGCCTTGGGGTGCCCTAGCCTAAGCCTAGGGGTGCCCTAGCCTAAGCCTAAGCTTAGGGGTGCCCTAGTCTAAGCCTAGGAGTGCCCAGGCCTTAGGCTAGAGGAGCCCTTGCCTTAGCTTAAGCCTATGGCTGCCCTAGCCTAAGCTTAGGGGTGCCCTACCCTTAGCCTAAGTCTAGGGGTGCCCTAGCCTAAGCCTAGTGGTGCCCTAGCCTAAGCCTAGAGGTGCCCTAGCTTTAGGCTAGGTGAGCCCAAGCATTAGCCTAAGCCTAGGGGTGTCCTAGCCTAAACCTATGGGTGCCTGAGCCTAAGCTTAGGGGTGCCCTAACCTAAGCCTAGGGGTGCCCTAGCCTACGCCTAGGCGTGCCCTAACCTAAGCCTAGGGGAGTCCTAGCCTTGGCCTAAGCCTACGGGTGCCCTAGCCTAAGCCTAGTGTTGCCCTAGCCTAAGCCTAGGTGAGCCCTAGCCTCAGGCTAGGGGAGCCCTAGCCTTAGCCTAAGCCTAGGGGTGCCCTAGCCTAAACCTAGGGGTGCCCTAGCCTGAGCCTAGGGGTGCCCTAGCATGAGCCTACGGGTGCCCTATCCTTAGGCTAGGGGAGCCCTAGCCTTAGCCTAAGCCTAGGGGTGCCCTAGCCTAATCCTAGGGGTGCCCTAGAACAAGCCTAGGGGTGCCATCACCTAAGACTAGGGGTGCCATAGGCTAAGCCAAGGGGTGCCCTAGCCTAAGCCTAGGGGTTCTCTAGCCTTAGGCAAGGGGAGCCCTAGCCTTAGCCTAAGCCTAGGGTTACCCTAGCGTAAGCCTAGGGGTTCCCTAGCCTAAGCCTAGGGGTGCCCTAGCCTAAGCCTAGAGGTGCCCTAGCCTAAGCCTATGGGTGCCCTAACCTAAGCCTAGGGGTGCCCTAGCCTTAGCCTAGGGATGCCCTAGCCTAAGCCTAGGGGTGCCCTAGCTTAAGCCTAGGGGAGCCCTAGCCTAAGCTTAGGGGTGCCCTAGCTTAAGCCTTGGGGTGCCCTAGCCTAAGCCTAGGGGTGCCCTAGCCTAAGCCTAAGCTTAGGGGTGCCCTAGTCTAAGCCTAGGAGTGCCCAGGCCTTAGGCTAGGGGAGCCCTTGCCTTAGCTTAAGCCTATGGCTGCCCTAGCCTAAGCTTAGGGGTGCCCTACCCTTAGCCTAAGTCTAGGGGTGCCCTAGCCTAAGCCTAGTGGTGCCCTAGCCTAAGCCTAGAGGTGCCCTAGCTTTAGGCTAGGTGAGCCCAAGCATTAGCCTAAGCCTAGGGGTGTCCTAGCCTAAACCTATGGGTGCCTGAGCCTAAGCTTAGGGGTGCCCTAACCTAAGCCTAGGGGTGCCCTAGCCTACGCCTAGGCGTGCCCTAACCTAAGCCTAGGGGAGTCCTAGCCTTGGCCTAAGCCTACGGGTGCCCTAGCCTAAGCCTAGTGTTGCCCTAGCCTAAGCCTAGGTGAGCCCTAGCCTCAGGCTAGGGGAGCCCTAGCCTTAGCCTAAGCCTAGGGGTGCCCTAGCCTAAACCTAGGGGTGCCCTAGCCTGAGCCTAGGGGTGCCCTAGCATGAACCTATGGGTGCCCTAGCCTTAGGCTAGGGGAGCCCTAGCCTTAGCCTAAGCCTAGGGGTGGCCTAGCCTAAGCCTATGGGTCCCATAGCCTAAGCCTAGGGGTGCCCTAGCCTAAGCCTAGGTTTGCCCTAGCCTAAGCCTAGGGGTGCCCTAGCCTAAGCCTAAGGGTGCCCTAGCCTAAGCCTAGGCGTGCCCTAGCCTAAGCCTAGGGGAGTCCTAGCCTTAGCCTAAGCCTAGGGGTGCCCTAGCCTAAGCCTTTGGGTGCCCTAGCCTGAGCCTACGGGTGCCCTAGCATAAGGTTAGGGGAGCCCTAGCCTTAGTCTAGCCTAGGATTGCCCTAGCCTAAGCCTAGGGGTGCCATAGCCTGAGTCTAGGGGTGCCCTAACCTGAGGCTCTCGGAGCCGTAGCCTTATCCTAAGCCTAGTGGTGCTCTAGCCTAAGCCTAGGGGTGCCCTAGCCTAAGCCTAGGCATGCCCTAGCCTAAGCCTAAGCCTAGGGGTGCCCTAGCCTGAGCCTAGGGGTGCCCTAGCTTGAGCCTAGGGGTGCCCTAGCCTTAGGCTAGGGGATCCTTAGCCTTAGCTTAAGCCTAGGGGTGCCCTAGCCTAAGCCTAGGGGTGCCCTAGCCTAAGCCTAGGTGTGCCCTTGCCTAAGCCTAGGGGTTCCCTAGCCTAAGTCTGGGGGTGCCTTTGCCTAAGCCTAGGGGTGCCCTAGCCTAATCCTAGAGGTATCCTAGCCATAGGCTAGGGGAGCCCTTGCCTTAGCCTAAACCTAGGGTTGCCCTAGGCTAAGCCTAGGTGTGCCCTAGCCTAAGCCTAGGGGTGCCCTAGCCTTAGGCTAGGGGAGCCCTAGCCTTAGCCTAAGCCTAGGTGTTCCCTAGCCTAAGCCTATGGGGTGCCCTAGCCTAAGCCTAGGCGTCCCCTAGCCTAAGCTTAGGGATGCCCTAGTCTTAGGCTAGGGGAGCCCTAGCCTTAGCCTAAGTTTTGGGGTGCCCTAGCCTAAGTAGGGGTTCCCAGGCCTTAGGCAAGGGGGGCCCTAACGTTAGCTTAAGCCTATGGCTGCCCTAGCCTAAGCCTAGGGGTTCCCTAGCCTAAGCCTAGGGGTGCCCTAGCCTAAGCCTAGAGGTGCCCTAACCTAAGCCTATGGGTGCCCTAGACTTAGGCTAGGGGAGCCCTAGCCTTAGCCTAAGCCTAGGGGTGCCCTAACCTAAGCTTAGGGGTGCCCTAGCCTAAGTCTAGAGGTGCCCTAGCCTTACGCTAGGTAAGCCCAAGCCTTAGCCTAAGCCTAGTGGTGCCCTAGCCTAAGCCTAGGGGTGCCTGAGCCTAAGCCTAGGGGTGCCCTAACCTAAGCCTAGGGGTGCCCTAGCCTAAGCCTAGGCGTGCCCTAGCCTAAGCCTAGGGGAGTCCTAGCCTTAGCCTAAGCCTAGGGGTGCCCTAGACTTAGCCTAAGCCTATGGCTGCCCTAGCCTAAGCCTAGGGGTGCCCTAGCCTAAGCATAGGGGAGTCCTAGACTTAGCCTAAGCCTATGGCTACCCTAGCCTAAGCCTAGGGGTACCCTAGCCTAAGCCTAGGGGTGCCCTAACCTTAGGCAAGGGGAGCCCTAGCCTTAGCCTAAGCCTAGGGGTGCCCTAGCGTAAGTCTAGGGATGCCCTTTCCTAAGCCTAGGGGTGCCCTAGCCTAAGTTTATGAGTGCCCTAGCCTAAGACTATGGGTGCCCTAGCCTAAGCCTAGGGGTGCCCTAGCCTTAGACTAAGCCTAGGGGTGCCCTAGTCTAATCCTTGGGGTGCCCTAGCCTAAGCCTACGGGTGCCCTAGCCTTAGCCTAAGACCAGAGGTGCCCCTGCCTAAGCCTTGGGGTGCCCAAGCCTAAGCCTAGATTTGCCCAAAACTAAGCCTAGAGCTGCCCTAGTCTAAGCCTAGAGTTGCCCTAGCCTTAGGCTAGGCGAGCCCTACCCTTAGCCTAAGCCTAAGGGTGCCCTAGCCTTAGCCTAAGCCTAGGGGTGCCCTAGCCTAAGCCTATGGGTGCCCTAGCCTAAGCCTAGGGGTGCCCTAGAACAAGCCTAGGGGTGCCATCGCCTAAGGCTAGGGTTGCCATAGGCTAAGCCTAGGGGTGCCCTAGCCTAAGCCTAGCGGTTCCGTAGCCTTAGGCAAGGGGAGCCCTAGCCTTAGCCTAAGCCAAGGGTTACCCTAGCCTAAGCCTAGGGGAGCCCTAGCCTAAGCCTAGGGGAGCCCTAGCCTTAGGCTAGAAGAGCCCTAGCCTTAGCCTAAGCCTAGGGGTGCCCTAGCTTAAGCCTAGGGGTGCCCTAGCCTAAGTCTAGGGGTGCCCTAGCCTAAGCCTAAGCTTAGGGGAGCCCTAGCCTAAGCTTAGGGGTGCCCAGGCCTTAGGCTAGGGGAGCCCTTGCCTTAGCTTAAGCCTATGGCTGCCCTAGCCTAAGCTTAAGGGTGCCCTACCCTAAGCTTAGGGGTGCCCTAGCCTTAGGCTAGGGGAGCCCTAGCCTTAGCCTAAGCCTAGGGGTGCCCTAGCCTAAGCCTTGTCGTACCCTAGCCTAAGCCTAGAGGTGCCCTAGCCTTAGGCTAGTTGAGCCCAAGCATTAGGCTAAGCCTAGGGGTGCCCTAGCTTAAGCCTAGGGGTGCCTGAGCCTAAGCCTAGGGGTGCACTAACCTAAGCCTAGGGGTGCCCTAGCGTAAGCGTAGGCGTGCCCTAGCCTAAGCCTAGGGGAGTCCTAGCCTTAGCCTAAGCCTACGGGTGCCCTAGCCTAAGCCTAGGGGTGCCTGAGCCTATGCCTAGGTGAGCCCTAGCCTCAGGCTAGGGGAGCCCTAGCCTTAGCCTAAGCCTATGGGTGCCCTAGCCTAAACCTAGGGGTGCCCTAGCCTGAGCCTAGGGGTGCCCTAGCCTGAGCCTACGGGTGCCCTAGCCTTAGGATAGGGGAGCCCTAGCCTTAGCCTAAGCCTAGGGGTGGCCTAGCCTAAGCCTATGGGTCCCATAGCCTAAGCCTAGGGGTGCCCTAGCCTAAGCCTAGGGGTGCCCTAGCCTAAGCCTAGGGGTGCACTAGCCTAAGCCTAGGGGTGCCCTAGCCTAAGCCTAGGCGTGCCCTAGCCTAAGACTAGGGGAGTCCTAGCCTTAGCCTAAGCCTAGGGGCGCCCTAGCCTAAGCCTATGGGTGCCCTAGCTTGAGCCTACGGTTGCCCTAGCATAAGCTTAGGGGAGCCCTAGCCTTAGTCTAGCCTAGGCTTGCCCTAGCCTAAGCCTAGGGTTGCCATAGCCTGAGTCTAGGGGTGCCGTAACCTGAGTCTCTCGGAGCCGTAGCCTTATCCTAAGCCCAGTGGTGCCCTAGCCTAAGCCTAGGGGTGCCCTAGCCTAAGCCTAGGCATGCCCTAGCCTAAGCCTAGGGTTGCCCTATCCTAAGGCTAGGAGAGCCCTAGCCTTAGCCTAAGCTTAGGGGTGCCCTAGCCTGAGCCTAGGGGTGCCCTAGCTTGAGCCTAGGGGTGCCCTAGCCTTAGGCTTGGGGATGCCTAGCCTTAGCTTAAGCCTATGGGTGCCCTAGCCTAAGCCTAGGGGTGCCCTAGCCTAAGCCCAGTGGTGCCCTAGCCTAAGCCTAGGGGTGCCCTAGCCTAAGCCTAGGCATGCCCTAGCCTAATCCTAGGGGTGTCCTAGCCATAGGCTAGGGGAGCCCTTGCCTTAGCCTAAGCCTAGGGTTGCCCTAGGCTAAGCCTAGGTGTGCCCTAGCCTAAGCCTAGGGGTGCCCTAGCCTTAGGCTAGGGGATCCCTAGCCTTAGCCTAAGCCTAGATGTGCCCTAGCCTAAGCCTAGGGGTGCCCTAGCCTAAGCCTAGGGTTGCTCTAGCCTTAGGCATGGGGAGCCTAGCCTTAGCCTTAGCGTAGGGGTGCCCTAGCGTAAGTCTAGGGGTGCCCTAGCCTAAGCCTTATGGTGCCATAGCCTGAGGCTAGGGGTGCCCAAGCCTTAGCCTAAGCCTAGGGGTGCCCTAGCCTAAGCCTAGGGCTGCCCTAGCCTGGGCCTAGGGGTGCCATAGCCTGAGCCTACGGGTGCCCTAGCCTGAGGCTAGGGGAGCCCTAATGTTAGTCTAGACTAGGATTGCCCTAGCCTAAGCCTAGGGGTGCCATAGCCTAAATCTAGGGGTAAACTAGCCTGAGGCAAGAGGAGCCACAGTCTTAGCCAAAGCCTAGGGGAGCCCTAGCCTAAGCTTAGGGGTGGCCTAGCCTAAGCCTAGGGGTGCCCTAGCCTTAGGCTAGGGTAGCCCTACCCTGAGCGTAGGGGTGCCCTAGCCTGAGGATAGGGGAGCCCTAGACTTAGCCTAAGCCTAGGATTGCCCTAGCCTAAGATAACGGGTGCCCTAGCCTGAGTCTAGGGGTGCCCTTGCCTGAGGCTAGGGGAGCCGTTGCCTTAGCCTAAGTGTAGGGGTGCCCTAGCCTAAGTCTAGGGGTGCCCTAGCCTAAGCCTAAGCTTAGGGGAGCCCTAGCCTAAGCTTAGGGGTGCCCAGGCCTTAGGCTAGGGGAGCCCTTGCCTTAGCTTAAGCCTATGGCTGCCCTAGCCTAAGCTTAAGGGTGCCCTACCCTAAGCTTAGGGGTGCCCTAGCCTTAGGCTAGGGGAGCCCTAGCCTTAGACTAAGCCTAGGGGTGCCCTAGCCTAAGCCTTGTCGTACCCTAGCCTAAGCCTAGAGGTGCCCTAGCCTTAGGCTAGTTGAGCCCAAGCATTAGGCTAAGCCTAGGGGTGCCCTAGCTTAAGCCTAGGGGTGCCTGAGCCTAAGCCTAGGGGTGCACTAACCTAAGCCTAGGGGTGCCCTAGCGTAAGCGTAGGCGTGCCCTAGCCTAAGCCTAGGGGAGTCCTAGCCTTTGCCTAAGCCTACGGGTGCCCTAGCCTAAGCCTAGGGGTGCCTGAGCCTATGCCTAGGTGAGCCCTAGCCTCAGGCTAGGGGAGCCCTAGCCTTAGCCTAAGCCTATGGGTGCCCTAGCCTAAACCTAGGGGTGCCCTAGCCTGAGCCTAGGGGTGCCCTAGCCTGAGCCTACGGGTGCCCTAGCCTTAGGATAGGGGAGCCCTAGCCTTAGCCTAAGCCTAGGGGTGGCCTAGCCTAAGCCTATGGGTCCCATAGCCTAAGCCTAGGGGTGCCCTAGCCTAAGCCTAGGGGTGCCCTAGCCTAAGCCTAGGGGTGCACTAGCCTAAGCCTAGGGGTGCCCTAGCCTAAGCCTAGGCGTGCCCTAGCCTAAGACTAGGGGAGTCCTAGCCTTAGCCTAAGCCTAGGGGCGCCCTAGCCTAAGCCTATGGGTGCCCTAGCTTGAGCCTACGGTTGCCCTAGCATAAGCTTAGGGGAGCCCTAGCCTTAGTCTAGCCTAGGCTTGCCCTAGCCTAAGCCTAGGGTTGCCATAGCCTGAGTCTAGGGGTGCCGTAACCTGAGTCTCTCGGAGCCGTAGCCTTATCCTAAGCCCAGTGGTGCCCTAGCCTAAGCCTAGGGGTGCCCTAGCCTAAGCCTAGGCATGCCCTAGCCTAAGCCTAGGGGTGCACTAGCCTAAGCCTAGGGGTGCCCTAGCCTAAGCTTAGGGGTGCCCTAGCCTGAGCCTAGGGGTGCCCTAGCTTGAGCCTAGGGGTGCCCTAGCCTTAGGCTTGGGGATGCCTAGCCTTAGCTTAAGCCTATGGGTGCCCTAGCCTAAGCCTAGGGGTGCCCTAGCCTAAGCCCAGTGGTGCCCTAGCCTAAGCCTAGGGGTGCCCTAGCCTAAGCCTAGGCATGCCCTAGCCTAATCCTAGGGGTGTCCTAGCCATAGGCTAGGGGAGCCCTTGCCTTAGCCTAAGCCTAGGGTTGCCCTAGGCTAAGCCTAGGTGTGCCCTAGCCTAAGCCTAGGGGTGCCCTAGCCTTAGGCTAGGGGATCCCTAGCCTTAGCCTAAGCCTAGATGTGCCCTAGCCTAAGCCTAGGGGTGCCCTAGCCTAAGCCTAGGGTTGCTCTAGCCTTAGGCATGGGGAGCCTAGCCTTAGCCTTAGCGTAGGGGTGCCCTAGCGTAAGTCTAGGGGTGCCCTAGCCTAAGCCTTATGGTGCCATAGCCTGAGGCTAGGGGTGCCCAAGCCTTAGCCTAAGCCTAGGGGTGCCCTAGCCTAAGCCTAGGGCTGCCCTAGCCTGGGCCTAGGGGTGCCATAGCCTGAGCCTACGGGTGCCCTAGCCTGAGGCTAGGGGAGCCCTAATGTTAGTCTAGACTAGGATTGCCCTAGCCTAAGCCTAGGGGTGCCATAGCCTAAATCTAGGGGTAAACTAGCCTGAGGCAAGAGGAGCCACAGTCTTAGCCAAAGCCTAGGGGAGCCCTAGCCTAAGCTTAGGGGTGGCCTAGCCTAAGCCTAGGGGTGCCCTAGCCTTAGGCTAGGGTAGCCCTACCCTGAGCGTAGGGGTGCCCTAGCCTGAGGATAGGGGAGCCCTAGACTTAGCCTAAGCCTAGGATTGCCCTAGCCTAAGATAACGGGTGCCCTAGCCTGAGTCTAGGGGTGCCCTTGCCTGAGGCTAGGGGAGCCGTTGCCTTAGCCTAAGTGTAGGGGTGCCCTAGCCTAAGCCTAGGGGTGCCCAAGCTTAAGCCTAGGGGTGCCCTAGCCTTAGTCTAGGAGTTCCCTAGCCTAAGCCTAGGGGTGCCCTAGCCTAAGCCTAGGTTAGCCCAGCCTTAGCCTAAGACTAGTGGTGCCCTAGCCTAAGCCTAGGGGTGCTCTAGGCTTAGGCTAGGGGAGCCCAGCCTTAGCCTAAGCCTAGGGGTGCCCGAGCCTAAGCCTAGGGGTGCCCTAGCCTAAGCTTAGGGGTGCAATAGCCTGAGTCTAGGGGTGCACTAGCCTGAGGCTAGGGGAGCCGTAGCCTTAGCCTAAGCATAGGGGAGCCCTAGCCAAAGCCTAGCGGTGCCCTAGCCTTAGGCTTGGGGAGCCCTAGCCTTTTCCTAAGCCTAGGGGTGCCCTAGCCTAAGCCTCGGGGTCCCCTAGCCTGAGCCGTGGGGTGCCGTAGCCTTAGGCTAGGGGAGCCCTAGCCTTAGCCTAAGCCTAGGGTTGCCCTAGTCTAAGCCTAGGGTGCCCTAACCTGAGCCTAGGGGAGCCCTACCTTAGCCTAAGCATAGGATTGCCCTAGCCTAAGCTTAGGGGTGCCCTAGCCTGGGTCTAGGGGTGCCCTAGCCTCAGGCTATGGGAGCCGTTGCCTTAGCCTAAGTCTAGGGGTGCCCTAGCCTAAGCCTAGGGGTGCCGTAGCCTAAGCCTAGAGGTGCCCTAGCCTAAGCATAGGGGTGCCCTAGCCCAAGCTTATGGGTGCCCTAGCCTTAGGCTAGGGGAGCCCTAGACTTAGCCTAAGCCTAGGGCTGACCTAGCCTAAGCCTAGGGGTGCCCTAGCCTAAGCCTAGGGGTTCCCTAGCCTAAGCCTAGGGGTGCCCTAGCCTTAGGCTAGGAGAGCCATTGCCTTAGCCTAAGCCTAGGGGTGCCCTAGCCAAAGCCTAGGGGTGCCCTACCAAAGCCTAGTGATGCCCTAGCCTAAGCCTAGGGGTGCCCTAGCCTAAACCTAAGCCTAAGGGTGCCCTAGCCTATGTCTAGGGGTGCCCTTGCCTAAGACTACGGGTGCCCTAACCTAAGCCTAGAGCTGCCCTAGCCTAAGCCTAGGGGTGCCCTAGCCTTAGGCTAGGCGAGCCCTAGCCTTAGCCTAAGCCTAGGGGTGCCCTAGCCTTAGCCTAAGCCTAGGGGTGCCCTAGCCTAAGCCTATGGGTGCCCTAGCCTAAGCCTAGGGGTGCCCTAAAACAAGCCTAGAGGTGCCATTGCCTAAGCCTATGGTTGCCATAGGCTAAGCCTAGGGGTGCCGTAGCCTAAGCCTAGGGGTTCCGTAGCCTTAGGCAAGGGGAGCCCTAGCCTTAGCCTAAGCCTAGGGTTACCCTAGCCTAAGCCTAGGGGTGCCCTAGCCTAAGCCTAGGGGTGCCCTAGCCTAAGCCTAGAGGTGCCCTAGCCTAAGCCTATGGGTGCCCTAACCTAAGCCTAGGGGTGGCCTAGCCTTAGCCTAGGGATGCCCTAGCCTAAGCCTAGGGGTGCTCTAGCCTAAGGCTAGGGGAGCCCTAGCCTTAGGCTAGAAGAGCCCTAGCCTTAGCCTAAGCCTAGGGGTGCCCTAGCTTAAGCCTAGGGGTGCCCTAGCCTAAACTTAGGGGTGCCCTAACTTAACCTAGGGGTGCCCTAGCCTAAGCCTAGGGGTGCCCTAGCCTAAGCCTAAGCTTAGGGGTGCCCTAGCCAAAGCCTAGGGGTGCCCAGGCCTTAGGCTAGGGGAGCCCTTGCCTTAGCTTAAGCCTATGGCTGCCCTAGCCTAAGCTTAAGGGTGCCCTACCCTAAGCTTAGGGGTGCCCTAGCCTTAGGCTAGGGGAGACCTAGCCTTAGCCTAAGCCTAGGGGTGCCCTAGCCTAAGCCTTGTCGTACCCTAGCCTAAGCCTAGAGGTGCCCTAGCCTTAGGCTAGGTGAGCCCAAGCATTAGCCTAAGCCTAGGGGTGCCTGAGCCTAAGCCTAGGGGTGCACTAACCTAAGCCTAGGGGTGCCCAAGCCTAATCCTAGGCGTGCCCTAGCCTAAGCCTAGGGGAGTCCTAGCCTTAGCCTAAGCCTACGGGTGCCCTAGCCTAAGCCTAGGGGTGCCTGAGCCTATGCCTAGTTGAGCCCTAGCCTCAGGCTAGGGGAGCCCTAGCCTTAGCCTAAGCCTAGGGGTGCCCTAGCCTAATCCTAGGCGTGCCCTAGCCTGAGCCTAGGGGTGCCCTAGCCTGAGCCTACGGGTGCCCTAGCCTTAGGTTAGGGGAACCCTAGCCTTAGCCTAAGCCTAGGGGTGGCGTAACCTAAGCCTATGTGTCCCATAGCCTAAGCCTAGGGGTGCCCTAGCCTAAGCCTAGGTGTGCCCAAGCCTAAGCCTAGGGGTGCCCTAGCCTAAGCCTAGGGGTGCCCTAGCCTAAGCCTAGGCGTGCCCTAGCCTAAGACTAGGGGAGTCCTAGCCTTAGCCTAAGCCTATGGGTGCCCTAGCCTAAGCCTATGGGTGCCCTAGCCTGAGCCTACGGTTGCCCTAGCATAAGGTTAGGGGAGCCCTAGCCTTAGTCTAGCCTAGGATTGTCCTAGCCTAAGCCTAGGGGTGCCATAGCCTGAGTCTACGGGTGCCCTAACCTGAGGCTCTCGGAGCCGTATCCTTATCCTAAGCCTAATGGTGCCCTAGCCTAAGCCTAGGGGTGCCCTAGCCTAAGCCAAGGGGTGCTCTCGCCTAAGGCTAGGGGAGCCCTAGCCTTAGGCTAGAAGAGCCCTAGCCTTAGCCTAAGCCTAGGGGTGCCCTAGCTTAAGCCTAGGGGTGCCCTAGCCTAAGCTTAGGGGTGCCCTAACTTAACCTAGGGGAGCCCTAGCTTAGCCTAAGCCTAGGGGTGCCCTAGTCTAAGCCTAGGGTGCCCTATCCTGAGCCTAGGGGAGCCCTACCTTAGCCTAAGCATAGGATTGCCCTAGCCTAAGGTTAGGGGTGCCCTAGCCTGAGTCTAGGGGTGCCCTAGACTAAGCCTAGGGGGGCCTTGCCTGAGCCTTGGGGTGCCCTAGCCTAAGCCTAGACGTGCCCTAGCCTAAGCATAGGGGTGCCCTAGCCTAAGCTTAGGGGTGCCCTAACTTAACCTAGGGGTGCCCTAGCCTAAGCCTAGGGGTGCCCTAGCCTAAGCCTAAGCTTAGGGGTGCCCTAGGCAAAGCCAAGGGGTGCCCAGGCCTTAGGCTAGGGGAGCCCTTGCCTTAGCTTAAGCCTATGGCTGCCCTAGCCTAAGCTTAAGGGTGCCCTACCCTAAGCTAAGGGTGCCCTAGCCTTAGGCTAGGGGAGCCCTAGCCTTAGCCTAAGCCTAGGGGTGCCCTAGCCTAAGCCTTGTCGTACCCTAGCCTAAGCCTAGAGGTGCCCTAGCCTTAGGCTAGGTGAGCCCAAGCATTAGCCTAAGCCTAGGGGTGCCCTAGCCTAAGCCTAGGGGTGCCTGAGCCTAAGCCTAGGGGTGCACTAACCTAAGCCTAGGGGTGCCCTAGCCTAATCCTAGGCGTGCCCTAGCCTAAGCCTAGGGGAGTCCTAGCCTTAGCCTAAGCCTATGGGTGCCCTAGCCTAAGCCTAGGGGTGCCTGAGCCTATGCCTAGTTGAGCCCTAGCCTCAGGCTAGGGGAGCCCTAGCCTTAGCCTAAGCCTAGGGGTGCCCTAGCCTAATCCTAGGGGTGCCCTAGCCTGAGCCTAGGGGTGCCCTAGCCTGAGCCTACGGGTGCCCTAGCCTTAGGTTAGGGGAGCCCTAGCCTTAGCCTAAGCCTAGGGGTGGCGTACCCTAAGCCTATGGGTCCCACAGCCTAAGCCTAGGGGTGCCCTAGCCTAAGCCTAGGTGTGCCCAAGCCTAAGCTTAGGGGTGCCCTAGCCTAAGCCTAGGGGTGCCCTAGCCTAAGCCTAGGCGTGCCCTAGCCTAAGACTAGGGGAGTCCTAGCCTTAGCCTAAGCCTATGGGTGTCCTAGCCTAAGCCTATAGGTGCCCTAGCCTGAGCCTACGGTTGCCCTAGCATAAGGTTAGGGGAGCCCTAGCCTTAGTCTAGCCTAGGATTGCCCTAGCCTAAGCCTAGGGGTGCCATAGCCTGAGTCTAGGGGTGCCCTAACCTGAGGCTCTCGGAGCCGTAGCCTTATCCTAAGCCTAATGGTGCCCTAGCCTAAGCCTAGGGGTGCCCTAGCCTAAGCCTAGGGGTGCTCTAGCCTAAGGCTAGGGGAGCCCTAGCCTTAGGCTAGAAGAGCCCTAGCCTTAGCCTAAGCCTAGGGGTGCCCTAGCTTAAGGCTAGGGGTGCCCTAGCCTAAGCTTAGGGGTGCCCTAACTTAACCTAGGGGAGCCCAAGCCTTAGCCTAAGCCTAGGGGTGCCCTAGTCTAAGCCTAGGGTGCCCTATCCTGAGCCTAGGGGAGCCCTACCTTAGCCTAAGCATAGGATTGCCCTAGCCTAAGCTTAGGTGTGCCCTAGCCTGAGTCTAGGGGTGCCCTAGTCTAAGCCTAGGGGTGCCCTAGCCTAAGCCTAGGGGTGCCCTAGCCTAAGCCTAGACGTGCCCTAGCCTGAGCCTAGGGGTGCCCTAGCCTGAGCCTACGGGTGCCCTAGCCTTAGGTTAGGGGAGCCCTAGCCTTAGCCTAAGCCTAGGGGTGGCATAGCCTAAGCCTATGGGTCACATAGCCTAAGCCTAGGGGTGCCCTAGCCTAAGCCTAGGTGTGCCCAAGCCTAAGCCTAGGGGTGCCCTAGCCTAAGCCTAGGGGTGCCCTAGCCTAAGCCTAGGCGTGCCCTAGCCTAAGACTAGGGGAGTCCTAGCCTTAGCCTAAGCCTATGGGTGCCCTAGCCTAAGCCTATGGGTGCCCTAGCCTGAGCCTACGGTTGCCCTAGCATAAGGTTAGGGGAGCCCTAGCCTTAGTCTAGCCTAGGATTGCCCTAGCCTAAGCCTAGGGGTGCCATAGCCTGAGTCTAGGGGTGCCCTAACCTGAGGCTCTCGGAGCCGTATCCTTATCCTAAGCCTAATGGTGCCCTAGCCTAAGCCTAGGGGTGCCCTAGCCTAAGCCAAGGGGTGCTCTCGCCAAAGGCTAGGGGAGCCCTAGCCTTAGGCTAGAAGAGCCCTAGCCTTAGCCTAAGCCTAGGGGTGCCCTAGCTTAAGCCTAGGGGTGCCCTAGCCTAAGCTTAGGGGTGCCCTAACTTAACCTAGGGGAGCCCTAGCCTTAGCCTAAGCCTAGGGGTGCACTAGTCTAAGCCTAGGGTGCCCTATCCTGAGCCTAGGGGAGCCCTACCTTAGCCTAAGCATAGGATTGCCCTAGCCTAAGGTTAGGGGTGCCCTAGCCTGAGTCTAGGGGTGCCCTAGACTAAGCCTAGGGGTGCCCTAGCCTGAGCCTAGGGGTGCCCTAGCCTAAGCCTAGACGTGCCCTAGCCTAAGCATAGGGGTGCCCTAGCCTAAGCTTAGGGGTGCCCTAACTTAACCTAGGGGTGCCCTAGCCTAAGCCTAGGGGTGCCCTAGCCTAAGCCTAAGCTTAGGGGTGCCCTAGCCAAAGCCAAGGGGTGCCCAGGCCTTAGGCTAGGGGAGCCCTTGCCTTAGCTTAAGCCTATGGCTGCCCTAGCCTAAACTTAAGGGTGCCCTACCCTAAGCTTAGGGGTGCCCTAGCCTTAGGCTAGGGGAGCCCTAGCCTTAGCCTAAGCCTAGGGGTGCCCTAGCCTAAGCCTTGTCGTACCCTAGCCTAAGCCTAGAGGTGCCCTAGCCTTAGGCTAGGTGAGCCCAAGCATTAGCCTAAGCCTAGGGGTGCCCTAGCCTAAGCCTAGGGGTGCCTGAGCCTAAGCCTAGGGGTGCACTAACCTAAGCCTAGGGGTGCCCTAGCCTAATCCTAGGCGTGCCCTAGCCTAAGCCTAGGGGAGTCCTAGCCTTAGCCTAAGCCTATGGGTGCCCTAGCCTAAGCCTAGGGGTGCCTGAGCCTATGCCTAGTTGAGCCCTAGCCTCAGGCTAGGGGAGCCCTAGCCTTAGCCTAAGCCTAGGGGTGCCCTAGCCTAATCCTAGGGGTGCCCTAGCCTGAGCCTAGGGGTGCCCTAGCCTGAGCCTACGGGTGCCCTAGCCTTAGGTTAGGGGAGCCCTAGCCTTAGCCTAAGCCTAGGGGTGGCGTAGCCTAAGCCTATGGGTCCCACAGCCTAAGCCTAGGGGTGCCCTAGCCTAAGCCTAGGTGTGCCCAAGCCTAAGCCTAGGGGTGCCCTAGCCTAAGCCTAGGGGTGCCCTAGCCTAAGCCTAGGCGTGCCCTAGCCTAAGACTAGGCGAGTCCTAGCCTTAGCCTAAGCCTATGGGTGTCCTAGCCTAAGCCTATGGGTGCCCTAGCCTGAGCCTACGGTTGCCCTAGCATAAGGTTAGGGGAGCCCTAGCCTTAGTCTAGCCTAGGATTGCCCTAGCCTAAGCCTAGGGGTGCCATAGCCTGAGTCTAGGGGTGCCCTAACCTGAGGCTCTCGGAGCCGTAGCCTTATCCTAAGCCTAATGGTGCCCTAGCCTAAGCCTAGGGGTGCCCTAGCCTAAGCCTAGGGGTGCTCTAGCCTAAGGCTAGGGGAGCCCTAGCCTTAGGCTAGAAGAGCCCTAGCCTTAGCCTAAGCCTAGGGGTGCCCTAGCTTAAGCCTAGGGGTGCCCTAGCCTAAGCTTAGGGGTGCCCTAACTTAACCTAGGGGAGCCCAAGCCTTAGCCTAAGCCTAGGGGTGCCCTAGTCTAAGCCTAGGGTGCCCTATCCTGAGCCTAGGGGAGCCCTACCTTAGCCTAAGCATAGGATTGCCCTAGCCTAAGCTTAGGGGTGCCCTAGCCTGAGTCTAGGGGTGCCCTAGACTAAGCCTAGGGGTGCCCTAGCCTAAGCCTAGGGGTGCCCTAGCCTAAGCCTAGACGTGCCCTAGCCTAAGCATAGGGGTGCCCTAGCCCAAGCCTATGGGTGCCCTAGCCTTAGGCTAGGGGAGCCCTAGACTTAGCCTAAGCCTAGGGCTGACCTAGCCTAAGCCTAGGGGTGCCCTAGCCTAAGCCTAGGGGTTCCCTAGCCTAAGCCTAGTGGTGCCCTAGCCTAAACCTAAGTCTAGGGGTGCCCTAGCCTATGTCTAGGGGTGCCCTAGCCTAAGCCTAGGGGTGCCATAGCCTAAGCCTAGGGGTGCCCTAGCCTTAGGCTATGGGAGCCCTAGCCTTACCTAAGCCTACAGGTGCCCTAGCTTAAGCCTAGGGGTGCCATAGCCTAAGCCTAGGGGTGCCCTAGTCTTAGGCTAGGGGAGCCCTAGCCTTAGCCTAAGCCTAAGGGTGCCCTAGCCTAAGCCTAGAGGTGCCCTAGCCTTAGGCTAGGGGAGCCCAAGCCTTAGCCTAAGCCTAGGGGGCCCTAGCCTCAGATTAAGGGTGCCCTAGCCTCAGCCTTGGGGTGCCCTAGCCTAAGACTAGGGGTGCCCTAACTTAAGCCTAGGGGTGCCCTAGCCTAAGCCTAGTGGTGCCTTAGCCTAAGCCTAGGGGTGACCTAGCCTTAGCCTAAGCCTAGGGGTGCCCTTGCCTCAGCCTAGGGGTTCCCTAGCCTAAGTCTAGGGGTGCCTTTGCCTAAGCCTAGGGGTGTCCTAGCCTAATCCTAGGGGTGTCCTAGCCATAGGCTAGGGGAGCCCAAGCCTTAGCCTAAGCCTAGGGGGCCCTAGCCTCAGCTTAAGGGTGCCCTAGCCTCAGCCTTGGGGTGCCCTAGCCTAAGACTAGGGGTGCCCTAACTTAAGACTAAGGGTGCCTTATCCTAAGACTTGGGGTGCCCTAGCCTAAGCCTAGGGGTGCCCTAGCCTTAGGCTAGGGGAGCCCTAGACTTAGCCTAAGCCTAGGGGTGCCCTAGCCTAAATCTAGGGGTGCCCTAGCCTAAGCCTACGGGTGCGCTAGCCTAAGCCTAGGAGTGCCCTAGCCTTAGGCTAGGGGATCCCTAGCCTTAGCCTAAGCCTAGGAGTGCCCTAGTTTAAGCCTAGGGGTGCTCTAGCCTAAACCTAGGGGTGCCCTAGCCAAATCCTAGGGGTGACCTAGCCTAAGCTTAGAAGTTCCCTATCCTAAGCCTAGGGGTGCCCTAGCCAAAGCTTAGGGGTGCCCTAGCCTAAGCCTAGGGGTGCCCTAGCCTCAGCCTTGGGGTGCCCTAGCCTAAGCCTAGGGGTGCCCTAGCCTCAGCCTTAGGGTGCCCTAGCCTAAGCCTAGGGGAGCCCTAGCCTAAGCTTAGAAGTTCCCTATCCTAAGCCTAGGGGTGGCCTAGCCAAAGCCTAGGGGTGCCCTAGCCTAAGCCTAGGGGTGCCCCAGCCTTAGGCTAGGGGAGCCCTAGCCTTAGCCTAAGCCTACGGGTGCCCTAGCTTAAGCCTAGGGGTGCCATAGCCTAAGCCTAGGGGTGCCCTAACCTAAGCCACAGGTGCCCTAGCATAAGCCTAGGTGTGCCCTAGCCCAAGCCTATGGGTGCCCTAGCCTTAGACTAGGGGAGCCCTAGACTTAGCCTAAGCCTAGGGGTGCCCTAGCCTATGTCTAGGGGTGCCCTTGCCTAAGCCTACGGGTGCCCTAGCCTAAGCCTAGGAGTGCCCTAACCTTAGGCTAGGAGATCCCTAGCCTTAGCCTAAGCCTAGCGGTGCCCTAGCTTAAGCCTAGGGGTGCCCTAGCCTAAGCCTAGGGGTGCCCTAGCCTAAACCTAGGATGCCCTAGCCTTAGGCTATGGGAGCCCTAGCCTTAGCCTAAGCCTACAGGTGCCCTAGCTTAAGCCTAGGGGTGCCGTAGCCTAAGCCTAGGGGTGCCCTAGTCTTAGGCTAGGGTAGCCCTAGCCTTAGCCTAAGCCTAAGGGTGCCCTAGCCTAAGCCTAGAGGTGCCCTAGCCTTAGGCTAGGGGAGCCCAAGCCTTAGCCTAAGCCTAGGGGGCTCCTAGCCTCAGCTTAAGGGTGCCCTAACCTCAGCCTTGTGGTGCCCTAGCCTAAGCCTAGGGGTGCCCTAACTTAAGCCTAGGGGTGCCCTAGCCTAAGCCTAGTGGTGCCTTAGCCTAAGCCTAGGGGTGACCTAGCCTTAGCCTAAGCCTAGGGGTGCCCTAACCTAAGCCTTGAGGTGCCCTAGCCTTAGGCTAGGGGAGCCCTAACCTTAGTGTAAGCCTAGGGGTGACTCATCCTAAGACTTGGGGTGCCCTAGCCTAAGCCTAGGGGTGCCCTAGCCTTAGGCTAGGGGAGCCCTAGCCTTAGCCTAAGCCTAGGGGTGTCCTAGCCTAAATCTAGGGCTGCCCTAGCATAAGCCTACGGGTGTGCTAGCCTAAGCCTAGGAGTGCCCTAGCCTTAGGCTAGGGGATCCCTAGCCTTAGCCTAAGCCTAGGGGTGCCCTAGTTTAAGCCTAGGGGTGCTCTAGCCTAAGCATTGGGGTGCCCTAGCCAAATCCTAGGGGTGACCTAGCCTAAGCTTAGAAGTTCCCTATCCTAAGCCTAGGGGTGCCCTAGCCAAAGCTTAGGGGTGCCCTAGCCTACGCCTAGGGGTGCCCTAGCCTCAGCCTTGGGGTGCCCTAGCCTAAGTCTAGGGGTGCCCTAGCCTAAGCCTAGGGGTGCCCCAGCATAAGCTTAGAATTTCCCTATCCTAAGCCTAGGGGTGGCCTAGCCAAAGCCTAGGGGTGCCCTAGCCTAAGCCTAGGGGTGCCCTAGCCTTAGGCTAGGGGAGCCCTAGCCTTAGTCTAAGCCTACGGGTGCCCTAGCTTAAGCCTAGGGGAGCCCTAGCCTGAGCCTAGGGGTGCCCTAGCCTTAGGATAGGGGAGCCTTAGACTTAGCCTAAGACTAGGATTGCCCTAGCCTAAGTTTCGGGTGCCCTAGCCTAAGCCTAGGGGTGCCCTAGCCTAATCCTAGGGGTGCCCTAGCCATAGGCTAGGGGAGCCCTTGCCTTAGCGTAAGCCTAGGGGTGCCGTAGCCTAAGCCTAGGTGTGCACTAGCCTAAGCCTAGGGGTGCCCTAGCCTTAGGCTAGGGGAGCCCTAGCCTTAGCCTAAGCCTAGGGGTGCCCTAGCCTAAGCCTAGGGGTGCCCTAGCCTAAGCCTAGCGGTGCTCTAGCCTTAGGCTAGGGGAGCCTAGCCTTAGCCTAAGCCTAGGGGTGCCATAGCCTGAGCTTAGGGGTGCCCTATCCTGAGCCTACGGGTGCCCTAGCCTGAGGCTAGGGGAGCCCTAACGTTAGTCTAGCCTTGGATTACCCTAGCCTAAGCCTAGGGGTGCCATAGCCTGAGTCTAGGGGTGCACTAGCCTGAGGCAAGGGGAGCCTTAGCCTTAGCCTAAGCCTAGGGGTGCCCTAGCCTAAGCCTAGGGGTGCCCTAGCCTTAGTCTAGGGGTTCCCTAGCCTAAGCCTAGGTGTGCCCTAGCCTAAGCCTAGGTTAGCCCAGCCTTAGCCTAAGCCAAGGGGTGCCCTAGCCTAAGCCTAGGGGTGGCCTAGCCTAAGCCTAGTGGTGCCCTAGCCTAAGCCAAGGGGTGCTCTAGCCTTAGGCTAGGGGAGCCCTAGACTTAGCTTAAGCCTAGGGGTGCCCAATCGTAAGCCTAGGGGTGCCCTAGCCTAAGCCTAGAGCTGCCCTAGCCTAAGCCTAGGGATGCCCTAGCCTTAGGCTAGGCGAGCCCTAGCCTTAGCCTAAGCCTAGGGGTGCCCTAGCCTTAGCCTAAGCCTAGGGGTGCCCTAGCCTAAGCCTATGGGTGCCCTAGCCTAAGCCTAGGGGTGCCCTAGAACAAGCCTACGGGTGCCATCGCCTAAGCCTAGGGGTGCCATAGGCTAAGCCTAGGGGTGCCCTAGCCTAAGCCTAGGGGTTCCCTAGCCTTAGGCAAGGGGGGCCCTAGCCTTAGCCTAAGCCTAGGGTTACCCTAGCCTAAGCCTTGGGGTTCCCTAGCCTAAGCCTAGGGGTGCCCTAGCCTAAGCCTAAAGGTGCCCTAGCCTAAGCCTATGGGTGCCCTAACCTAAGTCTAGGGGTGCCCTAGCCTTAGCCTAGGGATGCCCTAGCATAAGCTTAGGGGTGCCCTAGCTTAAGCCTTGGGGTGCCCTAGCCTAAGCCTAGGGGTGCCCTAGCCTAAGCCTAAGCTTAGGGATGCCCTAGTCTAAGCCTAGTGGTGCCCTAGCCTAAGCCTAGAGGTGCCCTAGCCTTAGGCTAGGTGAGCCCAAGCATTAGACTAAGCCTAGGGGTGCCCTAGCCTAAGCCTAGGGGTGCCTGAGCCTAAGTCTAGGGGTGCCCTAACCTAAGCCTAGGGGTGCCCTAGCCTAAGCCTAGGCGTGCCCTAGCCTAAACCTAGGTGAGTCTTAGCCTTAGCCTAAGCCTACGGGTGCCCTAGCGTAAGCCTAGGGGTGCCCTAGCCTAAGCCTAGGTGAGCCCTAGCCTCAGGCTAGGGGAGCCCTAGCCTTAGCCTAAGCCTAACTGTGCCCTAGCCTAAACCTAGGGGTGCCCTAGCCTGAGCCTACGGGTGCCCTAGCCATAGGCTAGGGGAGCCCTAGCCTTAGCCTAAGCCTAGGGGTGGCCTAGCCGAAGTCTATGGGTCCCATAGCCTAAGCCTAGGGGTGCCCTAGCCTAAGCCTAGGTGTGCCCTAGCCTAAGCCTAGGGGTGCCCTTACCTAAGCTTAGGGGTTCCCTAGCCTAAGTCTAGGGGTGCCTTTGCCTCTGCCTAGGGGTGCCCTAGCCTAATCCTAGGGGTGTCCTAACCATAGGCTAGGGGAGCCCTTGCCTTAGCCTAAGCATAGGGGTGCCCTAGGCTAAGCCTAGGGGTGCCCTAGCCTAAGCCTTGGGGTCTTCTAGCCTTAGGCATGGGGAGCCTAGCCTTAGCCTTAGCCTAGGGTTGCCCTAGCCTAAGCCTAGGGGTGCCCTAGCCTGGGCCTAGGGGTGCCATAGCCTGAGCCTACGGGTGCCCTAGCCTGAGGCAAGGGGAGCCCTAACGTTAGTCTAACCTAGGATTGCCCTAGCCTAAGCCTAGTGGTGCCCTAGCCTAAGCCTAGAGGTGCCCTAGCCTTAGGCTAGGTGAGACCAAGCATTAGCCTAAGCCTAGGGGTGCCCTAGCCTAAGCCTAGGGGTGTCTGAGCCTAAGCCTAGGGGTGCCCTAACCTAAGCCTAGGGGTGCCCTAGCCTAAGCCTAGGCGTGCCCTAGCCTAAGCCTAGGGGAGTCCTAGCCTTAGCCTAAGCTTACGGGTGCCCTAGCCTAAGCCTAGGGGTGCCCTAGCCTAAGCCTAGGTGAGCCCTAGCCTCAGGCTAGGGGAGCCCAACCTTAGCCTAAGCCTAGGGATGCCCTAGCCTAAACCTAGGGGTGCCCTAGCCTGAGTCTAGGAGTGCCCTAGCCTGAGCCTACGGGTGCCCTAGCCTTAGGCTATGGAAGCCCTAGCCTTAGCCTAAGCCTAGGGGTGGCCTAGCCTAAGCCTAGGCGTGCACTAGCCTAAGCCTAGTGGAGTCCTAGCCTTAGCCTAAGGCTAGGGGTGCCCTAGCCTAAGCCTATGGGTGCCCTAGCCTGAGCCTACGGGTGCCCTAGCATAAGGTTAGGGGAGCACTAGCATTAGTCTAGCCTAGGATTGCCCTAGCCAAATCCTAGGGGTGCCATAGCCTGAGTCTAGGGTTTCCCTAACCTGAGGCTCTCGGAGCCGTAGCCCTGTCCTAAGCCTAGTGGTGCCCTAGCCTAAGGCTAGGGGTGCCCTAGCCTAAGCCTAGGCATGCCCTAGCCTAAGCCTAAGCCTAGAGGTGCCTAACCTGAGCCTTGGGGTGCCCTAGCCTAATCCTAGGGGTGTCCTAGCCATAGGCTAAGGGAGCCCTTGCCTTAGCCTAAGCCTAGGGGTGCCCTAGGCTAAGCCTAGGTGTGCCCTAGCCTAAGCCTAGGGGTGCCCTAGCCTTAGGCTAGGTGAGCCCTAGCCTTAGCCTGAGCCTAGGTGTTCCCTAGCCTAAGCCTAGGGGTGTCCTAGCCTAAGCCTAGGGGTGCTCTAGCCTTAGACATGGGGAGCCTAGCCTTAGCCTTAGCCTAGGGGTGCCCTAGCCTAAGCCTAGGGGTGCCCTAGCCTAAACCTAAGCCTAGGGGTGCCCTAGCCTAAGTCTAGGGATGCCCTAACCTAAGCCTACGGGTGCCTTAGCCTAAGCCTAGGAGTGCCCTAGCCTTAGGCTAGGGGATCCCTAGACTTAGCCTAAGCCTAGGGATGCCCTAGCTTAAGCCTAGGGGTGCCCTAGCCTAAGCCTAGGGGTGCCATAGCCTAAGCATAGGGGTGCCCTAGCCTTAGGATATGGGAGCCCTAGCCTTAACCTAAGCCTACAGGTGCCCTTTCTTAAACCTAGGGTTGCCCTAGCCTAAGCCTAGGGGTGCCCTAACCTAAGCCTAGGGGTGCCCTAGCCTAAGCCTAGAGGTGCCCTAGCCTTAGGCTAGGGGAGCCCTAACCTTAGTGTAAGCCTAGGGGTGCCTTATCCTAAGACTTGGGGTGCCCTAGCCTAAGCCTAGTGGTGCCCTAGCCTTAGGCTAGGGGAGCCCTAGCCTTAGCCTAAGCCTAGGGGTGCCCTAGCCTAAATCTAGGGGTGCCCTAGCCTAAGCCTACGGTTGCCCTAGCCTAAGCCTAGGGGTGCCCTAGCCTTAGGCTAGGCGAGCCCTAGCCTTAGCCTAAGCCTAGGGGTGCCCTAGTTTAGGCCTAGGGGTGCTCTAACCTAAGCCTAGGGGTGCCCTAGCAAAGCCTAGGGGTGACCTAGCCTAAGCTTAGAAGTTCCCTATCCTAAGCCTAGGGGTGCCCTAGCCAAAGCTTAGCGGTGCCCTAGCCTAAGCCTAGGGGTGCCCTAGCCTCAGTCTTGGGGTGCCCTAGCCTAAGCCTAGGGGTACCCTAGCCTAAGCCTAGGGGTGCCCTAGCCTTAGGCTACGGAAGTCCTAGCCTTAGCCTAAGCCTACGGGTGCCCTAGCTTAAGCCTAGGGGTGCCTTTGCCTATGCCTAGGGTTGCCCTAGCCTAAGCCTAGGGGTGCCCTAGCTATAGGCTAGGGGAGCCCTTGCCTTAGCCTAAGCCTAGGGGTGCCCTAGCCTAAACTTAGGGGTCCCCTAGCCTAAGCCTAGGGGTGCCCTAGCCTAAACCTAGGGGTGCCCTAGCCTAAGCCTAGCGGTGTCCTAGCCTTAGGATAGGGGTGCCATAGCCTTAGGCTAGGGGAGCCCTAGCCTTAGCCTAAGCCTAGGGGTGCCCTAGCCCAAGCCTAGGGGAGCCCTAGCCTGAGCCTAGGGGTGCCCTAGCCTTAGGATAGGGGAGCCCTAGACTTAGCCTAAGCCTAGGATTGCCCTAGACTAAGCTTCGGGTACCCTAGCCTGAGTCTAGGGGCGCCCTAGCCTAAGCTTAGGGGTGCCCTAGCTTGAGCCTAGGGGTGCCCAAGCCTTAGGCTAGGGGAGCCCTAGCCTTAGCTTAAGCCTAGGGGTGTCCTAGCCTAAGCCTAGGGGTTCCCTAACCTAAGCCTAAGGGTGCCTTTGCCTAAGCCCAGGGGTGCCCTAGCCTAATCCTAGGGGTGCCCTAACCATAGGCTAGGAGAGCCCTTGCCTTAGCCTAAGCCTAGGGGTGCCCTAGCCTAAGCCTAGGTGTGCCCTATCCTAAGCCTAAGGGTGTTCTAGCCTTAGGCTAGGGGAGCCCTAGCCTTAGCCTAAGCCTTGGGGTGCCCTAACCTAAGCCTAGGGGTGCCCTAGCCTAAGCCTAGCGGTGCTCTAGCATTAGGCTAGGGGATCCCTAGCCTTAGCCTAAGTCTAGGGGTGCCCTAGCTTAAGCCTTGGGTGCCCTAGCCTAAGCCTAGGGGTGCCCTAGCCTAAGCCTAGGGGTGCACTAGCCAAAGCCTAGGGGTGACCTAGCCTAAGATTAGAAGTTCCCTATCCTAAGCCTAGGGGTGCCCTAGCCAAAGCTTAGCGGTGCCATAGCCTAAGCCTAGGGGTGCCCTAGCCTCAGGCTTGGGGTGCCCTAGCCTAAGCCTAGGGGTGCCCTAGCCTAAGCCTAGGGGTGCCCTAGCCTAAGCCTAGGGGTGCCCTAGTCTAAGCTTAGAAGTTCCCTAACCTAAGCCTAGGGGTGCCCTAGCCAAAGCCTAGGGGTGCCCTAGCCTAAGCCTAGGGGTGCCCTAGCCTTAAGCTAGGGAAGCCCTAGCCTTAGCCTAAGCCTACGGGTGCCCTAGCTTAAGCCTAGGGGTGCCCTAGCCTAAGCCTAGGGGTGCCCTAGCCTAAGCCACGGGTGCCCTAGCCTAAGCCTAGGGGTGCCCTAACCTAAGCCTAGGGGTGCCTTTGCCTAAGCCTAGGGGTGCCCTAGCCTAAGCCTAGGGGTGCCCAAGCCATAGGCTAGGGGAGCCCTTTCCTTAGCCTAAGCCTAGGGGGGCCCTAGCCTAAACCTAGAGGTACCCTAGTCTAAGCCTAGGGGTGCCCTAGTCTAAACCTAGGGGTGCCCTAGCCTTAGGCTAGGGGTGCCCTAGCCTTAGGCTAGTGTTGCCCTAGCCTTAGGCTAGGGGAGCCCTAGCCTTAGCCTAAGCCTAGGGGTGCCCTAGCCAAAGTTTAGGGGTGCCCTAGCTTGAGCCTAGGGGTGCCCTAACCTAAGCCTAGGGGTGCCCTAGCCTAAGCCTAGCGGTGCTCTAGCCTTAGGCTAGGGGAGCCTAGCCTTAGCCTAAGCCTAGGGGTGCCCTACCCTAAGCCTAGGGGTGCCCTAGCCTGAGCCTAGGGGTGCCCTAGCCTGAGCCTACGGGTGCCCTAGCCTGAGGCTAGGGGAGCCCTAACGTTAGTCTAGCCTAGGATTACCCTAGCCTAAGCCTAGGGGTGCCATAGCCTGAGTCTAGGGGGCTCTAGCCTGAGGCAAGGGGAGCCGCAGCCTTATCCTTAGCCTAGGGGAGCCCTAACCTAAGTTTAGGGGTGCCCTATCCTAAGCCTAGGGGTGCCCTAGCCTTAGTCTAGGGGTTCCCTAGCCTAAGCCTAGGGGTGCCCTAGCCTAAGCCTAGGTTGGCCCAGCCCCAGCCTAAACCTAGGGGTGCCCTAGCCTAAGCCTAGGGGTGGCCTAGCCTAAGCCTAGTGGTGCCCTAGCCTAAGCCTAGGGGTGCTCTAGCCTTAGGCTAGTGAAGCCCTATCCTGAGCCTCAGGGTGCCCTAGCCTGAGGATAGGGGAGCCCTAGCCTTAGCCTAAGCTTAGGGGTGCCCTAGCCTGAGTCTAGGGGTGCCCTAACCTGAGGCTAGGGGAGCCGTTGCCTTGGCATAAGTGTAGGGGTGCCCTAGCCTAAGCCTAGGCGTGCCCTAGCCTAAGCCTAGGGGTGCCCTAGCCTAAGCCTAGGGGAGCCCTAGCCTGAGTCTAGGGGTGCCCTTGTCTGAGCATAGGGGAGCCCTAGACATAGCCTAAGCCTAGGATTGCCCTAGCCTAAGCTAATGGGTGCCCTAGCCTGAGTCTAGGGGTGCCCTTGCCTGAGGCTAGGGGAGCTGTTGCATTAGCCTAAGTGTAGGGGTGCACTAGCCTAAGCCTAGGGGTGCCTTAGCCTTATTCTTGGGGTTCCCGAGCCTAAGCCTATGTTAGCCCTAGCCTTAGCCTAAGTCTAGGGGTGCCCAAGCCTAAGCCTAGGGGTGGCCTAGCCTAAGCCTAGGGGTGCTATAGCCTTAGGCTAGGGGAGCCCTAGCCTTAGCCTAAGCTTAGGTGTGCCCTAGCCTAAACCTAGGGGTGCCCTAGCCTAAGCTTAGGGGTGCCATAGCCTGTGTCTAGGTGTGCACTAGCCTGAGGCTAGGTGAGCCGTAGTCTTAGCCTAAGCCTACGGGAGCCCTAGCTTAAGCCTAGGGGTGCCCTAGCCTAAGCCTAGGTGTGCCCTAGCCTAAGCCTAGAGGTGCCCTAGCCTTAGGCTAGGGGAGCCCTAGCCTTTTCCTAAGCCTAGGGGTGCCCTAGCCTAAGCCTCCGGGTGCCCTAGCCTGAGCCTACGGGTGCCGTAGCCTTAGGCTAGGGGAGCCCTAGCCTTAGCGTAAGCCTAGGGGTGCCCTAGCCTAAGCCTAGGGGTGCCCTAGCCTAAGCCTAGGGGTGCCCTAGCCTAAGCCTAGGGGTGCCCTAGCCTTAGGCTAGGGGAGCCCTAGCCTTAGCCTAAGCCAAGGGATGCCCTAGCCTAAGCTTAGAAGTTCCCTAGCCTAAGCCTAGGTGTGCCCTAGCCAAAGCCTAGGGGTGCCCTAGCCTAAGCTTAGGGATGCCCTAGCCTTACGCTAAGGGAGCCCTAGCCTTAGCCTAATCCTACGGGTGCCCTAGCTTAAGCCTAGGGGTACCCTAGCCTAAGCCTTGGGGTGCCCTAGCCTAAGCCTCGGGGTGCCCTAGCCTGAGCCTAGCGGTGCCCTAGCCTGAGCCTAGGGGAGCCCTAGCCTTAGCCTAAACTTAGGGGTACCCTAGCCTGAGTCTAGGGGTGCCCTAGCCTGAGGCTAGGGGAGCCGTTGCCTTAGCCTAAGTCTAGGGGTGCCCTAGCCTAAGCCTAGGTGTGCCCTAGCCAAAGCCAAGGGGTGCCCTAGCCTAAGCCTAGGGTTGCCCTAGCCTTAGGCTAGGGGAGCCCTAGCCTTAGCCTAATCCTAGGGGTGCCCTACCCTAAGCTTAGAAGTTCCCTATCCTAAGCCTACGGGTGCTTTAGCCAAAATCTAGGGGTGCCCTAGCCTTAGTCTAGGGGAGCCGTAGCCTTAGCCTAAGCCTAGGGGGGCCCTAGCTTAAGCCTAGGGGTGCCCTAGGCTAAGCCTAGGGGTGCCCTAGCCAAAGCCACGGGTTCCCTAGCCTAAGCCTAGGGGTGCCTTTGCCAAAGCCTAGGGGTGCCCTAGCCTAAGCCTAGGGGTGCCCTAGCCTAAGCCTAGGGGTGCCCTAGCCTAAGCCTAGGCGTGCCCTAGCCTAAGACTAGGGGAGTCCTAGCCTTAGCCTAAGCCTAGGGGTGCCCTAGCCAAAGCCAAGGGGTGCCCTAGCCTAAGCCTAGGGGTGCCCTAGCCTAAGCCTAGGGGTGCCCTAGCCTAAGCCTAGGCGTGCCCTAGCCTAAGACTAGGGGAGTCCTAGCCTTAGCCTAAGCCTATGGGTGCCCTAGCCTATGCCTATGGGTGCCCTAGCCTGAGCCTACGGTTGCCCTAGCATAAGGTTAGGGGAGCCCTAGCCTTAGTCTAGCCTAGGATTGCCCTAGCCTAAGCCTAGGGGTGCCATAGCCTGAGTCTAGGGGTGCCCTAACCTGAGGCTCTCGGAGCCGTATCCTTATCCTAAGCCTAATGGTGCCCTAGCCTAAGCCTAGGGGTGCCCTAGCCTAAGCCAAGGGGTGCTCTCGCCAAAGGCTAGGGGAGCCCTAGCCTTAGGCTAGAAGAGCCCTAGCCTTAGCCTAAGCCTAGGGGTGCCCTAGCTTAAGCCTAGGGGTGCCCTAGCCTAAGCTTAGGGGTGCCCTAACTTAACCTAGGGGAGCCCTAGCCTTAGCCTAAGCCTAGGGGTGCCCTAGCCAAAGCCAAGGGGTGCCCTAGCCTAAGCCTAGGGTTGCCCTAGCCTTAGGCTAGGGGAGCCCTAGCCTTAGCCTAATCCTAGGGGTGCCCTACCCTAAGCTTAGAAGTTCCCTATCCTAAGCCTACGGGTGCTTTAGCCAAAATCTAGGGGTGCCCTAGCCGTAGTCTAGGGGAGCCGTAGCCTTAGCCTAAGCCTAGGGGTGCCCTAGCTTAAGCCTAGGGGTGCCCTAGCCTAAGCCTAGGGGTGCCCTAGCCAAAGCCACGGGTTCCCTAGCCTAAGCCTAGGGGTGCCTTTGCCAAAGCCTAGGGGTGCCCTAGCCTAAGCCTAGGGGTGCCCTAGCCTAAGCCTAGGGGTGCCCTAGCCTAAGCCTAGGCGTGCCCTAGCCTAAGACTAGGGGAGTCCTAGCCTTAGCCTAAGCCTAGGGGTGCCCTAGCCAAAGCCAAGGGGTGCCCTAGCCTAAGCCTAGGGATGCCCTAGCCTAAGCCTAGGGGTGCCCTAGCCTAAGCCTAGGCGTGCCCTAGCCTAAGACTAGGGGAGTCCTAGCCTTAGCCTAAGCCTATGGGTGCCCTAGCCTAAGCCTATGGGTGCCCTAGCCTGAGCCTACGGTTGCCCTAGCATAAGGTTAGGGGAGCCCTAGCCTTAGTCTAGCCTAGGATTGCCCTAGCCTAAGCCTAGGGGTGCCATAGCCTGAGTCTAGGGGTGCCCTAACCTGAGGCTCTCGGAGCCGCATCCTTATCCTAAGCCTAATGGTGCCCTAGCCTAAGCCTAGGGGTGCCCTAGCCTAAGCCAAGGGGTGCTCTCGCCAAAGGCTAGGGGAGCCCTAGCCTTAGGCTAGAAGAGCCCTAGCCTTAGCCTAAGCCTAGGGGTGCCCTAGCTTAAGCCTAGGGGTTCCCTAGCCTAAGCTTAGGGGTGCCCTAACTTAACCTAGGGGAGCCCTAGCCTTAGCCTAAGCCTAGGGGTGCCCTAGTCTAAGCCTAGGGTGCCCTATCCTGAGCCTAGGGGAGCCCTACCTTAGCCTAAGCATAGGATTGCCCTAGCCTAAGGTTAGGGGTGCCCTAGCCTGAGTCTAGGGGTGCCCTAGACTAAGCCTAGGGGTGCCCTAGCCTGAGCCTAGGGGTGCCCTAGCCTAAGCCTAGACGTGCCCTAGCCTAAGCATAGGGGTGCCCTAGCCTAAGCTTAGGGGTGCCCTAACTTAACCTAGGGGTGCCCTAGCCTAAGCCTAGGGGTGCCCTAGCCTAAGCCTAAGCTTAGGGGTGCCCTAGCCAAAGCCAAGGGGTGCCCAGGCCTTAGGCTAGGGGAGCTTTTGCGTTAGCTTAAGACTATGGCTGCCCTAGCCTAAGCTTAAGGGTGCCCTACCCTAAGCTTAGGGGTGCCCTAGCCTTAGGCTAGGGGAGCCCTAGCCTTAGCCTAAGCCTAGGGGTGCCCTAGCCTAAGCCTTGTCGTACCCTAGCCTAAGCCTAGAGGTGCCCTAGCCTTAGGCTAGATGAGCCCAAGCATTAGCCTAAGCCTAGGGGTGCCCTAGCCTAAGCCTAGGGGTGCCTGAGCCTAAGCCTAGGGGTGCACTAACCTAAGCCTAGGGGTGCCCTAGCCTAATCCTAGGCGTGCCCTAGCCTAAGCCTAGGGGAGTCCTAGCCTTAGCCTAAGCCTATGGGTGCCCTAGCCTAAGCCTAGGGGTGCCTGAGCCTATGCCTAGTTGAGCCCTAGCCTCAGGCTAGGGGAGCCCTAGCCTTAGCCTAAGCCTAGGGGTGCCCTAGCCTAATCCTAGGGGTGCCCTAGCCTGAGCCTAGGGGTGCCCTAGCCTGAGCCTACGGGTGCCCTAGCCTTAGGTTAGGGGAGCCCTAGCCTTAGCCTAAGCCTAGGGGTGGCGTAGCCTAAGCCTATGGGTCCCACAGCCTAAGCCTAGGGGTGCCCTAGCCTAAGCCTAGGTGTGCCCAAGCCTAAGCCTAGGGGTGCCCTAGCCTAAGCCTAGGGGTGCCCTAGCCTAAGCCTAGGCGTGCCCTAGCCTAAGACTAGGCGAGTCCTAGCCTTAGCCTAAGCCTATGGGTGTCCTAGCCTAAGCCTATGGGTGCCCTAGCCTGAGCCTTCGGTTGCCCTAGCATAAGGTTAGGGGAGCCCTAGCCTTAGTCTAGCCTAGGATTGCCCTAGCCTAAGCCTAGGGGTGCCATAGCCTGAGTCTAGGGGTGCCCTAACCTGAGGCTCTCGGAGCCGTAGCCTTATCCTAAGCCTAATGGTGCCCTAGCCTAAGCCTAGGGGTGCCCTAGCCTAAGCCTAGGGGTGCTCTAGCCTAAGGCTAGGGGAGCCCTAGCCTTAGGCTAGAAGAGCCCTAGCCTTAGCCTAAGCCTAGGGGTGCCCTAGCTTAAGCCTAGGGGTGCCCTAGCCTAAGCTTAGGGGTGCCCTAACTTAACCTAGGGGAGCCCAAGCCTTAGCCTAAGCCTAGGGGTGCCCTAGTCTAAGCCTAGGGTGCCCTATCCTGAGCCTAGGGGAGCCCTACCTTAGCCTAAGCATAGGATTGCCCTAGCCTAAGCTTAGGGGTGCCCTAGCCTGAGTCTAGGGGTGCCCTAGACTAAGCCTAGGGGTGCCCTAGCCTAAGCCTAGGGGTGCCCTAGCCTAAGCCTAGATGTGCCCTAGCCTAAGCATAGGGGTGCCCTAGCCCAAGCCTATGGGTGCCCTAGCCTTAGGCTAGGGGAGCCCTAGACTTAGCCTAAGCCTAGGGCTGACCTAGCCTAAGCCTAGGGGTGCCCTAGCCTAAGCCTAGGGGTTCCCTAGCCTAAGCCTAGTGGTGCCCTAGGCTAAACCTAAGTCTAGGGGTGCCCTAGCCTATGTCTAGGGGTGCCCTAGCCTAAGCCTAGGGGTGCCATAGCCTAAGCCTAGGGGTGCCCTAGCCTTAGGCTATGGGAGCCCTAGCCTTACCTAAGCCTACAGGTGCCCTAGCTTAAGCCTAGGGGTGCCATAGCCTAAGCCTAGGGGTGCCCTAGTCTTAGGCTAGGGGAGCCCTAGCCTTAGCCTAAGCCTAAGGGTGCCCTAGCCTAAGCCTAGAGGTGCCCTAGCCTTAGGCTAGGGGAGCCCAAGCCTTAGCCTAAGCCTAGGGGGCCCTAGCCTCAGCTTAAGGGTGCCCTAGGCTCAGCCTTGGGTTGCCCTAGCCTAAGACTAGGGGTGCCCTAACTTAAGCCTAGGGGTGCCCTAGCCTAAGCCTAGTGGTGCCTTAGCCTAAGCCTAGGGGTGACCTAGCCTTAGCCTAAGCCTAGGGGTGCCCTTGCCTCAGCCTAGGGGTTCCCTAGCCTAAGTCTAGGGGTGCCTTTGCCTAAGCCTAGGGGTGTCCTAGCCTAATCCTAGGGGTGTCCTAGCCATAGGCTAGGGGAGCCCAAGCCTTAGCCTAAGCCTAGGGGGTCCTAGCCTCAGCTTAAGGGTGCCCTAGCCTCAGCCTTGGGGTGCCCTAGCCTAAGACTAGGGGTGCCCTAACTTAAGACTAAGGGTGCCTTATCCTAAGACTTGGGGTGCCCTAGCCTAAGCCTAGGGGTGCCCTAGCCTTAGGCTAGGGGAGCCCTAGACTTAGCCTAAGCCTAGGGGTGCCCTAGCCTAAATCTAGGGGTGCCCTAGCCTAAGCCTACGGGTGCGCTAGCCTAAGCCTAGGAGTGCCCTAGCCTTAGGCTAGGGGATCCCTAGCCTTAGCCTAAGCCTAGGAGTGCCCTAGTTTAAGCCTAGGGGTGCTCTAGCCTAAACCTAGGGGTGCCCTAGCCAAATCCTAGGGGTGACCTAGCCTAAGCTTAGAAGTTCCCTATCCTAAGCCTAGGGGTGCCCTAGCCAAAGCTTAGGGGTGCCCTAGCCTAAGCCTAGGGGTGCCCTAGCCTCAGCCTTGGGGTGCCCTAGCCTAAGCCTAGGGGTGCCCTAGCCTCAGCCTTAGGGTGCCCTAGCCTAAGCCTAGGGGAGCCCTAGCCTAAGCTTAGAAGTTCCCTATCCTAAGCCTAGGGGTGGCCTAGCCAAAGCCTAGGGGTTCCCTAGCCTAAGCCTAGTGGTGCCATAGGCTAAACCTAAGTCTAGGGGTGCCCTAGCCTATGTCTAGGGGTGCCCTAGCCTAAGCCTAGGGGTGCCCTAGCCTAAGCCTAGGGCTGACCTAGCCTAAGCCTAGGGGTGCCCTAGCCTAAGCCTAGGGGTTCCCTAGCCTAAGCCTAGTGGTGCCCTAGGCTAAACCTAAGTCTAGGGGTGCCCTAGCCTATGTCTAGGGGTGCCCTAGCCTAAGCCTAGGGGTGCCATAGCCTAAGCCTAGGGGTGCCCCAGCCTTAGGCTAGGGGAGCCCTAGCCTTAGCCTAAGCCTACGGGTGCCCTAGCTTAAGCCTAGGGGTGCCATAGCCTAAGCCTAGGGGTGCCCTAACCTAAGCCACAGGTGCCCTAGCATAAGCCTAGGGGTGCCCTAGCCCAAGCCTATGGGTGCCCTAGCCTTAGACTAGGGGAGCCCTAGACTTAGCCTAAGCCTAGGGGTGCCCTAGCCTATGTCTAGGGGTGCCCTTGCCTAAGCCTACGGGTGCCCTAGCCTAAGCCTAGGAGTGCCCTAACCTTAGGCTAGGAGATCCCTAGCCTTAGCCTAAGCCTAGCGGTGCCCTAGCTTAAGCCTAGGGGTGCCCTAGCCTAAGCCTAGGATGCCCTAGCCTTAGGCTATGGGAGCCCTAGCCTTAGCCTAAGCCTAAGGGTGCCCTAGCCTAAGCCTAGAGGTGCCCTAGCCTTAGGCTAGGGGAGCCCAAGCCTTAGCCTAAGCCTAGGGGGCTCCTAGCCTCAGTTTAAGGGTGCCCTAACCTCAGCCTTGTGGTGCCCTAGCCTAAGCCTAGGGGTGCCCTAACTTAAGCCTAGGGGTGCCCTAGCCTAAGCCTAGTGGTGCCTTAGCCTAAGCCTAGGGGTGACCTAGCCTTAGCCTAAGCCTAGGGGTGCCCTAACCTAAGCCTTGAGGTGCCCTAGCCTTAGGCTAGGGGAGCCCTAACCTTAGTGTAAGCCTAGGGGTGACTCATCCTAAGACTTGGGGTGCCCTAGCCTAAGCCTAGGGGTGCCCTAGCCTTAGGCTAGGGGAGCCCTAGCCTTAGCCTAAGCCTAGGGGTGTCCTAGCCTAAATCTAGGGCTGCCCTAGCATAAGCCTACGGGTGTGCTAGCCTAAGCCTAGGAGTGCCCTAGCCTTAGGCTAGGGGATCCCTAGCCTTAGCCTAAGCCTAGGGGTGCCCTAGTTTAAGCCTAGGGGTGCTCTAGCCTAAGCCTTGTGGTGCCCTAGCCAAATCCTAGGGGTGACCTAGCCTAAGCTTAGAAGTTCCCTATCCTAAGCCTAGGGGTGCCCTAGCCAAAGCTTAGGGGTGCCCTAGCCTACGCCTAGGGGTGCCCTAGCCACAGCCTTGGGGTGCCCTAGCCTAAGACTAGGGGTGCCCTAGCCTAAGCCTAGGGGTGCCCCAGCATAAGCTTAGAATTTCCCTATCCTAAGCCTAGGGGTGGCCTAGCCAAAGCCTAGGGGTGCCCTAGCCTAAGCCTAGGGGTGCCCTAGCCTTAGGCTAGGTGAGCCCTAGCCTTAGTCTAAGCCTACGGGTGCCCTAGCTTAAGCCTAGGGAGAGCCCTAGCCTGAGCCTAGGGGTGCCCTAGCCTTAGGATAGGGGAGCCTTAGACTTAGCCTAAGACTAGGATTGCCCTAGCCTAAGTTTCGGGTGCCCTAGCCTAAGCCTAGGGGTGCCCTAGCCTAATCCTAGGGGTGCCCTAGCCATAGGCTAGGGGAGCCCTTGCCTTAGCGTAAGCCTAGGGGTGCCGTAGCCTAAGCCTAGGTGTGCACTAGCCTAATCCTAGGGGTGCCCTAGCCTTAGGCTAGGGGAGCCCTAGCCTTAGCCTAAGCCTAGGGGTGCCCTAGCCTAAGTCTAGGGGTGCCCTAGCCTAAGCCTAGCGGTGCTCTAGCCTTAGGCTAGGGGAGCCTAGCCTTAGCCTAAGCCTAGGGGTGCCATAGCCTGAGCTTAGGGGTGCCCTATCCTGAGCCTACGGGTGCCCTAGCCTGAGGCTAGGGGAGCCCTAACGTTAGTCTAGCCTTGGATTACCCTAGCCTAAGCCTAGGGGTGCCATAGCCTGAGTCTAGGGGTGCACTAGCCTGAGGCAAGGGGAGCCTTAGCCTTAGCCTAAGCCTAGGGGTGGCCTAGCCTAAGCCTAGGGGTGCCCTAGCCTTAGTCTAGGGGTTCCCTAGCCTAAGCCTAGGTGTGCCCTAGCCTAAGCCTAGGTTAGCCCAGCCTTAGCCTAAGCCAAGGGGTGCCCTAGCCTAAGCCTAGGGGTGGCCTAGCCTAAGCCTAGTGGTGCCCTAGCCTAAGCCAAGGGGTGCTCTAGCCTTAGGCTAGGGGAGCCCTAGACTTAGCTTAAGCCTAGGGGTGCCCAATCGTAAGCCTAGGGGTGCCCTAGCCTAAGCCTAGAGCAGCCCTAGCCTAAGCCTAGGGATGCCCTAGCTTTAGGCTAGGCGAGCCCTAGCCTTAGCCTAAGCCTAGGGGTGCCCTAGCCTTAGCCTAAGCCTAGGGGTGCCCTAGCCTAAGCCTATGGGTGCCCTAGCCTAAGCCTAGGGGTGCCCTAGAACAAGCCTACGGGTGCCATCGCCTAAGCCTAGGGGTGCCATAGGCTAAGCCTAGGGGTGCCCTAGCCTAAGCCTAGGGGTTCCCTAGCCTTAGGCAAGGGGGGCCCTAGCCTTAGCCTAAGCCTAGGGTTACCCTAGCCTAAGCCTTGGGGTTCCCTAGCCTAAGCCTAGGGGTGCCCTAGCCTAAGCCTAAAGGTGCCCTAGCCTAAGCCTATGGGTGCCCTAACCTAAGTCTAGGGGTGCCCTAGCCTTAGCCTAGGGATGCCCTAGCATAAGCTTAGGGGTGCCCTAGCTTAAGCCTTGGGGTGCCCTAGCCTAAGCCTAGGGGTGCCCTAGCCTAAGCCTAAGCTTAGGGATGCCCTAGTCTAAGCCTAGTGGTGCCCTAGCCTAAGCCTAGAGGTGCCCTAGCCTTAGGCTAGGTGAGCCCAAGCATTAGACTAAGCCTAGGGGTGCCCTAGCCTAAGCCTAGGGGTGCCTGAGCCTAAGTCTAGGGGTGCCCTAACCTAAGCCTAGGGGTGCCCTAGCCTAAGCCTAGGCGTGCCCTAGCCTAAACCTAGGTGAGTCTTAGCCTTAGCCTAAGCCTACGGGTGCCCTAGCGTAAGCCTAGGGGTGCCCTAGCCTAAGCCTAGGTGAGCCCTAGCCTCAGGCTAGGGGAGCCCTAGCCTTAGCCTAAGCCTAGCTGTGCCCTAGCCTAAACCTAGGGGTGCCCTAGCCTGAGCCTACGGGTGCCCTAGCCATAGGCTAGGGGAGCCCTAGCCTTAGCCTAAGCCTAGGGGTGGCCTAGCCGAAGTCTATGGGTCCCATAGCCTAAGCCTAGGGGTGCCCTAGCCTAAGCCTAGGTGTGCCCTAGCCTAAGCCTAGGGGTGCCCTTACCTAAGCTTAGGGGTTCCCTAGCCTAAGTCTAGGGGTGCCTTTGCCTCTGCCTAGGGGTGCCCTAGCCTAATCCTAGGGGTGTCCTAACCATAGGCTAGGGGAGCCCTTGCCTTAGCCTAAGCATAGGGGTGCCCTAGGCTAAGCCTAGGGGTGCCCTAGCATAAGCCTAGGGGTCTTCTAGCCTTAGGCATGGGGAGCCTAGCCTTAGCCTTAGCCTAGGGTTGCCCTAGCCTAAGCCTAGGGGTGCCCTAGCCTGGGCCTAGGGGTGCCATAGCCTGAGCCTACGGGTGCCCTAGCCTGAGGCAAGGGGAGCCCTAACGTTAGTCTAACCTAGGATTGCCCTAGCCTAAGCCTAGTGGTGCCCTAGCCTAAGCCTAGAGGTGCCCTAGCCTTAGGCTAGGTGAGACCAAGCATTAGCCTAAGCCTAGGGGTGCCCTAGCCTAAGCCTAGGGGTGTCTGAGCCTAAGCCTAGGGGTGCCCTAACCTAAGCCTAGGGGTGCCCTAGCCTAAGCCTAGGCGTGCCCTAGCCTAAGCCTAGGGGAGTCCTAGCCTTAGCCTAAGCTTACGGGTGCCCTAGCCTAAGCCTAGGGGTGCCCTAGCCTAAGCCTAGGTGAGCCCTAGCCTCAGGCTAGGGGAGCCCAACCTTAGCCTAAGCCTAGGGATGCCCTAGCCTAAACCTAGGGGTGCCCTAGCCTGAGTCTAGGAGTGCCCTAGCCTGAGCCTACGGGTGCCCTAGCCTTAGGCTATGGAAGCCCTAGCCTTAGCCTAAGCCTAGGGGTGGCCTAGCCTAAGCCTAGGCGTGCACAAGCCTAAGCCTAGTGGAGTCCTAGCCTTAGCCTAAGGCTAGGGGTGCCCTAGCCTAAGCCTATGGGTGCCCTAGCCTGAGCCTACGGGTGCCCTAGCATAAGGTTAGGGGAGCACTAGCATTAGTCTAGCCTAGGATTGCCCTAGCCAAAGCCTAGGGGTGCCATAGCCTGAGTCTAGGGTTTCCCTAACCTGAGGCTCTCGGAGCCGTAGCCCTGTCCTAAGCCTAGTGGTGCCCTAGCCTAAGGCTAGGGGTGCCCTAGCCTAAGCCTAGGCATGCCCTAGCCTAAGCCTAAGCCTAGGGGTGCCTAACCTGAGCCTTGGGGTGCCCTAGCCTAATCCTAGGGGTGTCCT